>NC_069507.1:254676971-254847586 GCF_027579735.1 Bombina bombina
ATTAAAAAAACGTGCACAGTCTTTTATATTTACACTTTTTTGAGTCACCAACTCCTACTGAGCATGTGCAAGAAGTCAGACTATACGTATATGCATTTGTGATTGGCTGATTGCTATCACATGGTACAGGGGGAGTGGAAATATACATAACTTTGAAATGTGTTAAAAAAGAATCTACTACTCATTTGAAATTCAGAGTAAATGCTATTGTATTGTCTTGTTATCGTGCATCTGTTGATTATGCAAATCTGCTGTGTTTACTGGTCCTTTAAGTCATCATACAGCCTTGCAATTTGAATCAAATACCTACCTGGACTACGTCTGATGTTCAAGTATTTCCCAAGCAGCTAATGTAAAATATTGAATCCTCTGAAACAATGTAGCACATTTCTATTCATAGTGGCAGATATACAATTCTATATTAACATTATCATTTCACAGTAGAAGCTATCATGATTTCTTACCTTGTTTTATAATCTCAGTCATCCCTTCAGGCTCTTCCTTATCACAGATATTTCATTCCTGTAGGTGCTGCTTAACATAAACCTAATACCAGAACAAAACGCGTATTTTCTCCTCTTTAGAAGCATTTAATAGGCTGATTTAGTGGTGGCTTGTTTAATCGCTTAAAGATTATAATTAGAATAGTAATCACTTTCTATACAATTTTACTTTTAGAAGAATATATAGAATTAGCTGTTACTTTCTCCAAATGTATAAATGTTTGTTATTAAAGGGGCATAGAAGTTGAAAAAATGTTCATAATTATGATAGAGCATATAATTTAAAAAAAATACTTCTGTTGCCAAATGTATCTCTTTTGCTTGGTATATTTTGTTGACATTTCATTCCTTTCTATGAAAGCATACTGAAGTAGGCTCCAGAGAGTGCATGTTTCTAAAAGGGACAGTCAACACCAGAATTTTTGTTGTGTTAAAATATAGATAATCCCTTAATTACCCATTCCCCAGTTTTGCATAACCAACACAGTTATAATTATACACATTTTACATCTGCAATAAATAACCTTGTATCCAAGCCTCAGCAGACTGCCCCTTTATTTCAGTTCTTTTGACAGACTTGCATTTTAGCCTATCAGAGCTGACTCCACTGTAAATTCACGTGCATAAGCTCAATGTTATCTATATGAAACACATGAACTGATACCCGCTAGTGGTGAAAAATGATCAAAATGCATTTAGATTAGAGGCGGCCTTCAAGGTCTAAGAAATTAGCATATGAACCTCCTAGGTTTAGCTTTCAAATAAGAATACCAAGAGAACAATGCAAAATTGGTGATAAAAGTAAATTGGAAAATTGTTTAAAATTTCATGCCCCATTTAAAACATGAAAGTTTTTTTTGGACTTGACTGTCCCTTTAGGCACTGTATGTTATTATTGTTTACAACAATGTTAATAACAATGTTAAAAACGCAATGTGCAAGACGTGCATGCTTCTTTGCCTACCTAACACCTAGATTACAAGTTTTGCGCTATAGAGGGTGCAAAATGAACGCAACAAAAGTTGAATTATTTCACCCTCCGTAGCTCTGCCATTACAAGTTTTTAAAAAGCCGCCTTGTGCATGCGATATGGTGATAATGAGCTCCATACCGCACAAAATCCAAGGGCTGAGAATATGTTTCTTTCATGTAATTGGCAAGAGTCCATGAGCTAGTGACGTATGGGATATACAATCCTACCAGGAGGGGCAAAGTTTCCCAAACCTCAAAATGCATTGGACAAAGTTTCCCAAACCACACCCACAATTCAGTTTTACAAACTTTGCCTCCTATGTAGGTGGTGAAGTAAGTTTGTAGTAAAGATTTCAGGAAGACTTCCAGTCTACAGGTAGCCCTCAGTTTACGCCGGGGTTAGGTTCCAGAAGGAATGGTTGTAAATCGAAACTGTCGTAAATTGAAACCCAGTTTATAATGTAAGTCAATGGGAAGTGAGGGAGATCGGTTCCAGGCCCCTCTCAAAATTGTCATAAGTAACACCTAATACATTATTTTTAAAGCTTTGAAATGAAGTCTTTAAATGCTAAACAGCATTATAAACCTAATAAAATAATCACACAACACAGACTTCACTTAAATTTTTCTGCAAACAGTTCTTTCTATGCATTCCAATCTGGACTGATTTATAGACAGGAAGATATTGTTCCTTTGAAATCTGCTTGATAGCTCAGGTCTGGTTAAACTGATTAATTTCAGCTTGCTTGGCTTTGCTGCAACACAAGCAGACAGCTCCACCTACTGGCTATTTTAATAAATGCACTGCTTTTCAATAGCAGTCACATGACTGGGGAAAAAAGGTTGTTATTCTGAAACTGTGTAAATTGAACCGTTGTAAAACGAGGGCCACCTGTATTTGTTTTATTTTCTGGTCCTAGGAAGGGTCAGAAGGCTTCTGCTGTTTCCTTGGCTTCTTGGTTGAAACTTTTGATTTATCAAGCTTATTCCAAGTCGGGTCAGGCCCTGCCTCAGAGAATTACAGTCTCCACTTCGTGGGCTTTTAAGAATGAAGCTTCAGTTGATCAGATTTGCAAAGCTGCAACTTTGTCCTCTGCATACATTTACTAAATTCTTCCGTTTTTATGTATTTGCTTCTTCGGAAGCAGTTTTTGGTAGAAAAGTTCTTCAGGCAGCTGTTTCAGTTTGATTCTTCTGCTTTTGATTTAAGTTTTTTTCTTTCAAAAATGAAAATAAACTTATTTTTTTGGGTTGTGGATTAATTTTTTCAGCGGAATATGGCTGTTTTTATTTTATTCCCTCCCTCTCTAGTGACTTTTGAGTGGAGATCCACATCTTGGGTATTGATATCCCATATGTCACTAGCTCATGGACTCTTGCCAATTACATGAAAGAAAACATAATTTATGTAAGAACTTACCTGATAAATTAATTTCTTTCATATTGGCAAGAGTCCAAGAGTCCTTTTTTATGGTGGTTATGATTTTTTGTATAAAGCATAATTATTTCCAAATTTCCTTTGTTGATGCTTTCTACTCCTTTCTTTATCACCCCACTCCTTGGCTATTCGTTAAACTGAATTGTGGGTGTGGTGAGGGGTGTATTTATAGGCATTTTGAGGTTTGGGAAACTTTGCCCCTCCTGGTAGGATTGTATATCCCATACGTCACTAGCTCATGGACTCTTGCTAATATGAAAGAAATGAATTTATCAGGTAAGTTCTTACATAAATTATGTTTTTCGAGCACACTTTCCCTATAGACATCAATGGGGAGAAAGAACTAACACCTGAAGTGCGGAATGGCGATTGCCGTAACGCAGCCCCATTGATGTCTAAGGGGAAAAAAAGTTATGTTAAAATTAACACCCTAACATAAACCCCAAGTCTAAACACCCCTTATCTGCTGCTCCCGACATTGGCCACACTAAATAAAGTTATTAACCCCTATTCCACAGCTCCCGACATCGCGCCGCTAATAAAAGTTATTAACCTCTATTCCGCCTCTCCCGACATCGCTGCCACTAATAAAAGTTATTAACCCCTATTCTGCCACTCCTTGACATCGCCGCCACTAATAAAAGTTATTAACCCCCTTTTTGGGTGTTTTTTTTTTTTTTAATAGTGTTTGGTCTTTTTCAAAAGAGCTAAATGCCCTTTTAAGGGCAATGCAAAAGAGCTAAATGCCCTTTTAAGGGCAATGCCCATACAAATGCCCTTTTCAGGGCAATGGGTAGCTTAGGTTTTTTATTTTGGGCGGTTGGTTGGGTGGTGGGTTTTACTGTTGGGGGTCTTTGTATTTTTGTTCAGGTAAAAGAGCTGATTTCTTTAGGGCAATGCACTACAAAAGGCCCTTTTAAGGGCTATTGGTAGTTTATTGTCGGCTAGGGTTTTTTTATTTTGGGGGGGGGCTTTTTTTTATTATTATAGGGCTATTAGATTAGGTGTAATTGTTTTTATTTTGGATTATTTTGTTTGTTATTTTTTGTAATTTAGTGTTTTTTATTTTTTGTAATTTAGTGTTTTTTATTTTTTTGTAATTTTAGATTTAAATTTTTTTAGTAGTGTTATTTTTTTATGTGTAATTTAGTTTATTTAATTGGTAGTTGTTTTAATTTTAGTATAATAGTTGTTAGGTTAATTGTGAGTTTAAACTTAGGTTTTTTTAATTTCACAGGTAAGTTTTTATTTATTTTAAGATAGGGATATCGTAATTTTAATTTAAAGTTAGGGGATTGTTAGGTTTAGGGGTTAATAGCTTAATTTAGTTTTTTGCAATGTGGGGGGCTGGCGGTTTAGGGGTTAATAGGTTTATTTAGTGGTGGTGATGTGGGAGGCTAAAGGTTTAGGGGTTAATAACTTTATTTAGTGGTGGTGATGTCAGGGAGCAGCAGATAGAATAGAGGTTAATAACTTTTATTAGTGGCGACGGTGTCGGGAGCAGCAGATAATACCTTTATTATAGTGTTTGCGATGCGGGAGGGCGGCGGAATAGGGTTTAATAGGTAGTTTATGAGTGTTAGTGTACTTTGTAACACTCTAGTTATGAGTTTTATCTAACAGTTTTGTTGCACAAAACTCATAACTTTTAGCCTCACCGCACACTCTGTAATACCGGTGCTATGGAAATCCCATGCAAAAACATCATCTTTTTGAGTGCGGGACTGGCGTTGTGTTTCAGGCTAAAATGCTTGCGGTATAGCTATACCGACAAGACTCGTAACGGCTGCATTACGGTTTTTACGTTGAAATGGCCATTTTTTCAGCCTTAAAACCATAATGCAAAACTTGTAATCTAGGTGTAAGTTTGCTATCATGGAAAATGACCACATTTCAACAAAGGATGCAGATGCACATAGCCAGCTCTAAAATAAGGCAAATCAGGCTGTTGATTTAGGGTGTAGGTGGTGCAGGGAACACTTAGGGCTCAATGATCATTATTAAAGAATGATCGCTAGTACTTCTATTTCCCTGGTGAAATATTCTAAAGCCACTTTTTGCCCTGAAAACAGGGTGTTTCGCTAAGGGGTGTATACAGCATTTTCGTATGGGGAGAAGATGCATACATTAAAAAAGTGCACAATTAAATATGTGTTTGAAAAATCTTACAAAACAAATAAATGAGCCATTCACACAAAAATATGCAGACATTTTTTTTATTGTTAAGGTGCATCAAAAATAGTAAAAAACAATTTCACCAAAAATCGCATTTTATAAAAAACATAACATTTGTATGTATATTACATAAGAATAAATCGTATTAAATATGCCCAGCGTAAATCAGAATTTAAGTACACTGATTGTGCAAAAATAACTTCGAAATTCATACTGATAGGTGCAAAATACAAAGTGTTGTCATTTTTTTTGTAAAATGGCTGAACATGGGCGTTCCATGGGCATAAATGAAATTGTCTCAGTAATCCCAGCATAATTCTGTAAAGATTTTCACACTACAGATCTCACAGTTTTTCTTGCAAACCAAAAAGTGGCAAGAGTTTCTCAAAATACTCAAAATAGAAAAACACATGCGTATAAAAATATTGTAAGATGCTATAAGCAGAAAGCATATCTCTCATATCTCCTCTTGGATGTCCTCTCACTACCTCAAGCTAAATCTCTCCAAAACTGAGCTCCTTATTTCCCCCCTTTTTCCAAAATCTCCACCCCCCCCCATGTCTCTATAACTGTTGACAACTCCATCATTACCCCAACCTCACATGCCAGATGTCTTGGGGTCACACTTGACTCAGATCTTTCTTTCACTCCTCACATTCAGTCCTTGGCTAAAGCCTGCCGCTTCCACCTAAAAACATCGCTAAAATTAGACATTTCCTTACACAAGACACAACAAAGATTTTAATTCACTCTCTCATCCTTTCCCGCCTCGACTACTGCAACTCTATCCTCTCTGGTCTCCCTAGCTGCCGCCTAGCTCCTTTACAATCCATAATGAATGCCTCTGCCAGGCTCATCTTCCTTGCACGTCGCTCTTCATCTGCTGCACCTCTCTGCCAATCCCTTCACTGGCTTCCTCTTGCCTCCAGCCCAGGATTAAACACAAAATTCTCACTCTGACACACAAAGCCCTCAATTGCACTGTTCCCCCCTACATCTCAGACCTTGTCTCCAGATACTCTCCCTCCCGTCCCCTTCGCTCCGCTCATGATCTCCTACTCTCCTCCTCTCTTGTTACCTCCTCACATTCCGATCTACAAGATTTCTCAAGACTGGCTCCCATCTTATGGAACTCTCTGCCTCGCTCCACAAGACTCTCCCCTAGTTGTAAAAGCTTCAAGTGCTCCCTGAAGACTCTACTATTCAGGGACGCTTACAACCTACACTAACCTTCCTATCTCCACTGCTATCCCCTAAAACCCCATAGCATGTAAGCCTATGAGCCCAGCTGTTTGTAGTTCACCTTCATAAGAGCCGACTACAACAGTGCAACTCTCAGCAGGACCGTCTCTCCCCATTTGATCCCTGTAATCGGTTTCTATATATCACCCATGTTCATAGGGCTGCAGAACCTGTTGATGCTCTACAAATACCTGATAATAATAAATAAATAAAAAGCAGCATAATGTGATTTTTATTGACTACAGGATTTCATTTTCAAAGTGCGAACTCTGCTGACTACTAACTTTGCTCTACAGAGTGAAGTGTCCCTTTCCAGTGAGATCCATTACATTTAACAGTAGACATCTCACCACTCTCAGGGACTGCCCTTTTTTATAATAATTCCTCCATTACAGCCCCTGCGAGGGTCGGCGTTAAAAACCACATCTGATCTGGCAAAGTTGATATCATTGGGCCCCTAGTGTGCAGGAAGCTTACCCTGGCGTTCAGCAAGTCTGCTACTAAATGATTTCTTCTGACTGTTTAGAGAAATGATAGATGATAATGAAAGTAACTGGTGCACTGCTAGGCACTGCCTTCCCCTGCTGTTGGGACAGTTCAGTAACTTTCCCCAATGCTAGACGGTCAGCATCCTTCCCAAGCACAGTGCATTGATGTCCTGCACAAAGGTAAAACGATGCTGGCTCAGGGAGTTTTCAAGTCCATGCAGGCTCACAGAGAAACAGTCAGAGAAGCTTTTATTGTACATAACTGAACCCAAACACTCACTGATCTGATCAGCAGCTGTACTAGCAAACTGTACCAAATGTCATTCTTCCCTTGTATGTAGGGAATTGGCACAGTGTAATACAAATATACACACGTTATTGAGGTTAATAGCAAGAGGGGGTAATCTACTTGACTGGAAGCTGTACACAAGTATATTGAGAGTGCATCAGAAATGTATGTTTATTGTATATATTGTATCTGCTTCTTCTCCCTGTATAAAGATGCCCTACCTCTCATTTAGTCTTCTAATTTTTGTTCTTTAACATTTTATAAAATGTGTTAGCAGTGCACATACATTTTTTAGCATTGCACTGTTTAGCATGATATTCAGTTACAGTATATAGATACATATTATTATTATACAGAGCTGCATAAGAACTATGTTATATACTTAGCAAACATTACTATAGAGTCCAACATTATCCGCAGAATCAGCTTTATATGCTGCAGCATGCTCACTATACAGATACTCAGTAAATATACATACTTATATAGGGTGCAGCATGCTCACTATACAGATACTCAGTAAATATACATACTTATATAGGGTGCAGCATGCTCACTATACAGATACTCAGTAAATATACATACTTATATAGTGTGCAGCATGTCATTATACAGATACTCAGTAAATATACATACTTATATAGGGTGCAGCATGTCATTATACAGATACTCAGTAAATATACATACTTATATAGGGTGCAGCATGTCATTATACAGATACTCAGTAAATATACAAACTTATATAGGGTGCAGCATGCTCACTATACAGATACTCAGTAAATATACATACTTATATAGGGTGCAGCATGCTCACTATACAGATACTCAGTAAATATACATACTTATATAGGGTGCAGCATGTCATTATACAGATATTCAGTAAATATACATACTTATATAGGGTGCAGCATGTCATTATACAGATACTCAGTAAATATACATACTTATATAGGGTGCAGCATGCTCACTATACAGATACTCAGTAAATATACATACTTATATAGGGTTCAGCATGTCATTATACAGATACTCAGTAAATATACATACTTATATAGGGTGCAGCATGCTCACTATACAGATACTCAGTAAATATACATACTTATATAGGGTGCAGCATGCTTACTATACAGATACTCAGTAAATATACATACTTATATAGGGTGCAGCATGTCATTATACAGATATTCAGTAAATATACATACTTATATAGGGTGCAGCATGTCATTATACAGATACTCAGTAAATATACATACTTATATAGGGTGCAGTATACTCATTATACAGATACTCAGTAAATATACAAACTTATATAGGGTTCAGCATGTCATTATACAGATACTCAGTAAATATACATACTTATATAGGGTGCAGCATGCTCATTATACAGATACTCAGTAAATATGCAAACTTATATAGGGTGCAGCATGTCATTATACAGATACTCAGTAAATATACAAACTTATATAGGGTGCAGCATGCTCATTATACAGATATTCAGTAAATATACATACTTATATAGGGTGCAGCATGTCATTATACAGATACTCAGTAAATATACATACTTATATAGGGTGCAGTATACTCATTATACAGATACTCAGTAAATATACATACTTATATAGGGTGCAGTATGCTCATTATACAGATACTCAGTAAATATACATACTTATATAAGGTTCAGCATGTCATTATACAGATACTCAGTAAATATACATACTTATATAGGGTGCAGCATGCTCACTATACAGATACTCAGTAAATATACATACTTATATAGGGTGCAGCATGCTCATTATACAGATACTCAGTAAATATATATACTTATATAAGGTTCAGCATGTCATTATACAGATACTCAGTAAATATACATACTTATATAGGGTGCAGCATGCTCACTATACAGATACTCAGTAAATATACATACTTATATAGGGTGCAGCATGCTCACTATACAGATACTCAGTAAATATACATACTTATATAGGGTGCAGCATGCTCATTATACAGATACTCAGTAAATATACATACTTATATAGGGTGCAGTATGCTCATTATACACATACTCAGTAAATATACATACTTATATAGGGTGCAGTATATATATATATATATATATATATATATATATATATATATATAATTTTGACTTTCCTGCTGAATTTTCTTCCTTGCCTGTTTTCTAACCTGTGCCTGCCTGGATTGTCAAGGCCTGTGCTTAACCTTTGCCTGCCTAGATTGTCAAGGCCTGTGCTTAACCTCTGCCTGCCTAGATTGTCAAGGCCTGTGCTCAACCTCTGCCTGCCTGGATTGTCAAGGCCTGTGCTTAACCTTTGCCTGCCTAGATTGTCAAGGCCTGTGCTCAACCTCTGCCTGCCTGGATTGTCAAGGCCTGTGCTTAACCTTTGCCTGCCTAGATTGTCAAGGCCTGTGCTCAACCTCTGCCTGCCTGGATTGTCAAGGCCTGTGCTTAACCTTTGCCTGCCTAGATTGTCAAGACCTGTGCTCAACCTCTGCCTGCCTGGATTGTCAAGGCCTGTGCTTAACCTTTGCCTGCCTAGATTGTCAAGGCCTGTGCTCAACCTCTGCCTGCCTGGATTGTCAAGGCCTGTGCTTAACCTTTGCCTGCCTAGATTGTCAAGGCCTGTGCTTAACCTCTGCCTACCTGGATTGCCAAGGCCTGTGCTTAACCTCTGCCTGCCTGGATTGTCAAGGCCTGTGTTTAACCTCTGCCTGCCTGGATTGCCAAGGCCTGTGTTTAACCTCTGCCTGCTTGGACTGCCATGGTCTTTGTTTAACCTTTGCTTGCCTGGACTGCCAAGGTCTGTGTTTACCCTTTGCCTGCCTGGACTGTCAAGGTCTGTGTTTAACCTTTGCCTGCCTGAACTGCCAGGACCTGTGTTAACCTCTTGCTTTCTTGAACTGCCAGGACCTGTGTTACCCTCTTGCTTGTCTGAACTGCCAAGACCTGTGTTAACCTCTTGCTTGCCTAAACTGCCAAGACCTGTGTTACCGTATTGCTTGCCTGAACTGCCAAGACCTGTGTTACCGTATTGCTTGCCTGAACGGCCAAGACCTGTGTTAACCTCTTGCTTGCCTGAACTGCCACGACCGGTGTTAACCTCTTGCTTGCCTGAACTGCCATGACCTGTGTTACCCTCTTGCTTGCCTGAACTGCCAAGACCTGTGTTAACCTCTTGCTTGCCTGAACTGCCAAGACCTGTGTTATCCTCTTGCTTGCCTGAACTGCCAAGACCTGTGTTATCCTCTTGCTTGCCTGAACTGCCAAGACCTGTGTTATCCTCTTGCTTGCCTGAACTGCCAAGACCTGTGTTAACCTCTTGCTTGCCTGAACTGCCAAGACCTGTGTTAACCTCTTGCTTGCCTGAACTGCCAAGACCTGTGTTAACCTCTTGCTTGCCTGAACTGCCAAGACCTGTGTTACCGTCTTGCTTGCCTGAACTGCCAAGACCTGTGTTATCCTCTTGCTTGCCTGAACTGCCAAGACCTGTGTTAACCTCTTGCTTGCCTGAACTGCCACGACCGGTGTTACCCTCTTGCTTGCCTGAACTGCCACGACCGGTGTTACCCTCTTGCTTGCCTGAACTGCCACGACCGGTGTTACCCTCTTGCTTGCCTGAACTGCTAAGACCTGTGTTAACCTCTTGCTTGCCTGAACTGCCATGACCGGTGTTACCCTCTTGCTTGCCTGAAACTGAGTTCCCGTGCTGTGATACCAGCTCCTCCTAATCTGTCATTGTGCCTAAAAGTAGGAAAGGCTACATCAGTCCCAATGAATAAACTAGAGCCTGTAACCGAATATGCCTCTGCGAATGAGCTTCACTCCCCAGAGCCAACACTAAGTGTGACAGTATGTCAGGGCCAAACAACGGAGCTCGCAGAGGTGGTTCGGTACCTATCTGTATTGTCAGACCAAGTGACAACAATGACCAAGGTACTTTCTCAAGTATATTTAAAGCTTTCTGATTTTTTCTTTTGTGAAACCTTGGTCGGATATATTTCAGGCCCTCCAACACAGTAATAAAGACTTTTTTCAAAAGTTACTACAATTTATTCTGTCTGAGCCTAACACCCTATCAGAACCAACTCCAGCTACATCAGTTAAATCTGCCTCACACAGCAGCGATCCTCCTAAGTGAGAAGATCAGAAGGAGGACTCAATAACTTTGTATTTATTAAGGGTCTGCTAATCATGTCATTTCTTTTTGTCCAGTTAGACCCCTACACCTGCAAACTCTGAGAAACAGTCCTCTTCTGCTACATCATCATCTCCTCTTAGGAGAACTTCTAAAACATGATTATTCCAATTGAAAGGTGGTAGCACTACTCAGGGTACTAAGGGAAGTGATACCAGACTCACTGTCCAGAAATCTACGGTACCTGAGCAGAATTCTTCAGCACCAAGGTCCAAACCTGATTTACATGAACCCAGAAAAAAGACTGAGATTATTTTGGCATCAGTACACCTTGCACCAAGCTCTTCAGCCCTTGTCCTTCTGATACTAGCTTTGATTTGGGGGTACAGAATAAAAATCTGCTTCAAATTATGCCTGATAGCACTGTACTCAGTACCTTGTTTTATGCTATCTACATCCCTGATTTACAACCTGCAGTCCCTAAGGACAGTGTATCCACAGTTACTTTGCTGCCTTCTCAGAATGACCTCAAAGCATCTAGCCCTTCATCACATTCTGCTGCCTCTTGAATCCTGTATACAGACTTTAGCTCCTGAATATCTTGTTCCTGGTCCTTAGACACTACTGAGTAATGCTGACCCCATCACGTCTGACTTTGATGCCTACTCCACCATTGAGGAGTTCTCTGAGCCAGAACAAACAACTCCTCAAACTGCTGTATGAAAAAAGGGTTAATCTAAAGCTTGTAAAGTCCCTTTGTCAAAATATTTTTCTGGAGATTCAACTCATGTCAAGGGACAAGCAACTGCAGCTGTTGCTAAGAGTGCTAGAAATTGTGCCACACGAATAGCTGTTGGGAATTCTCCTACCTCAGAAACTCCTATAATTCTACCATTCTGCACTACTAAGGATATGTCTGATGGATATTCTACACCTGAAGACGCATCAGACTAAGAGGAGAATACTTTAGAATATACCAGTAAGCCACAGTCTGCTCTTGCTGCTATAAGAAGATTTAATTATCCCAAAGTTTATCAACTGACTTTTTCTGGCTTTGTTGAGGTAACTCCAGTTAAAGAAACGTACACCCTCAATAAATGACGTGCTTCCTCCACCTCGCCTGGAAATGGTATATCCATTGTCTGCACTTTCAAAATTAGTAAAAGCTAACAAGCAAGCATCTTTGCCTTCCAGTTCTGTTTCCAGCCTGAACACTAGAGTCATAGGAGAAACCTCTGTTATTTCAACTTCTAACAGCCAGCACATAACTTTGTTTGCTTGAAAAACCTCCGTTCAGCCACTATTACGGGAGATATTGCTTACCTGTTGCAAAACTGTAAAATCAGAGACATTCATTTGGTCAGAGACATCAAAACTGCTGAATTTCAAGGCAAATGCTTTGTGGTTGTGTAAGATCAAAGATCTTTACAGGAGGCATTAACTATTGATGGTATCACACTCCAGGATAGGAGGATTTGCATCAGTGAGATTAACTCTGACACATATCTTGTAGGCACTCAAGGTCAGGAAATGCAATACAATGCCAACCCCTACTGTACCAGTATCTTCTGCTTCTGCATGTGGAGACTCTCCCTCCAGGGTGTGTAAAATCCTCTGACAAAGCCACCATCTGCTTTGAAGACCTACAAGTCTATGAGGAAGCTAAAGCCGCTCAGAGGTCAGCCTTGGGAAAGGGGTACTGTCTTGCCCCCATCGGGTCTTGAACTCTGGTCTCCCATGTTGTATCCCAGTGAATTTACACTGGGCCACCAGTTGTGTAGTTGTGGATGCATTCCTTTTTGTTTTCTGCTTTCTCTCTCTGGCTCCACCTCATGTCAGCTGTTGGTAAACCTGCCTGGCTAATCAGTCTTTGCCCACATTGAGTCTACTCATTCCGTGCCTTTGTTTGTGAAAGAAGAATCCTTTTGCCTTGAAGCCTGATTTTGACTTACCTGCTGAATTTTCTTCCTTGCCTGTTTTCTAACCTGTGCCTGTCTGGATTGCCAAGGCCTGTGTTTAACCTCTGCCTGCCTGGATTGCCAAGGCCTGTGCTTAACCTCTGCTTGCCTGGACTGCCAAGGTCTTTGTTTAACCTTTGTTTGCCTGGACTGCCAAGGTATTTGTTTAACCTTTGCGTGGCTGGACTGTCAAGGTCTGTTTTTAACCTTTGCCTGCCTGGACTGCCAAGGTCTGTGTTTAACCTTTGCCTGCCTGAACTGCCAGGACCTGTGTTAGCCACTTGCTTGCCTGAACTGCCAGGACCTGTGTTAACCGCTTGCTTGCCTGAACTGCCAGGACCTGTGTTAACCGCTTGTTTGCCTAAACATTATACTGTGCACTGCTTCAGTCATGTGTCACATGACTCTGCCCCCTACTGTGCACATGCACAAGTGCATTCTGCTGAAATTAAGCTATGGCCTGTATAGCACCTTCCATATATGGAAATGCCCAGGGAGGAGCTTGCTGCAAACAAAACTATGCCTGAATTTAAGGGGTTAATGGGAGTAAAAACAGAAACCGTTTTGCAGTTATGCTTTGGCTGCATCATATATTTAGAATCTTATGTTAGTTCATACTGTTTTATGTCCCTTTAAGATATTTTGTTGGCGGTGGAAGGAGTACCTTGGAAACTCTGTAGACCCTATATGTAATTACATTGAGCCTGCCACATTAGCATTATAAATATTCAGCATTATAAGTGCATTGCTATATTGCTGGTAATAATATATCCATGCAGTTATGTCACCCATCATTTAACCAGCAAAATTTTAAAAGAAAATTATTTTCTGGGGCTCAAGTATGGACCTTCTCTTCACCAAATGCTCTTCACTATGATCTTTAAACCAGCATTTAAGAGATCAACAGTGACACTAAGCCTCATTATCATGGTTGCTTTCCAACTCTATTTTGGGCCCACATTAAGGCATCATCAGGATTATCTGTGCCCCCTTCGTGTTTTTTCTATGAATAAAGGTCCAGTGGGCATTAGCTAAATGTGTGTATCCCCTTGCTTATATTATGGGCTTTTCTCTCTGCACAAATACTTGAACTGTAATAGGTTTTTCTGGGTATTATACCACTCTCTCCACACTCAGATTGTGTCATATGCTACAACATATTCCATGCTACACCAACTATAAAAAAGCAAGCTAAAATGGTCAATACCCAACTTCACAATTAATAATGATGCAAACTGCTTCAAATTTGACAAAAGAAAACTTTATTAACTCAACGTAATCCTCAGCAGAATTGCTCCTGCATGTGAAAGGCTAAACCATAATTTTCTTTAATGCCAAACCAGTGGAAGATCTAGAACTTAAAGAGATATTCCAGCCAAAATTGGAAATCACATGGGTGCATTTCGGTATTGAACAGAAGTAATTTTGTAATATACATACATTAGCAAAAATGCTTCTAATAAAAGCTATAGCTGTTCCAAAAGTGTATTTAAGTATGCACCGTGCACCAGCATTTTAAACACAGCACGTGCTCAGAGAGCCTAAGGTGCTTGTACCATCTGGTAATGACTCAATTTGTTAATTTCTGACATGATACAAGCCCCACTGATGATCTGAGCCACTGCATTATTTAAATGTGGGTACAGTGACAATATCTAGCTATGCCTCACATGCACGTGCAGAGAAAAATGTTAACACTAAAACAGTGATAACTTTTACTCAAAGCATTTTTGCCAATACATTTATATTGCAAATATGTTTCTATTCAAAGATGTAATAAATCTATTTGCATTTAAATTTTGACTGGAATGTCCCTTTAATATTTGGGGAGGGGGTGCTAGCAAAGGTGGCAAGTTGAAAGACGCAGCACACTTAGAGGCCCATTTATCAAGCTCCGTATGGAGCTTGAGGGCCCGTGTTTCTGGTGAGTCTTCAGACTTGCCAGAAACACGAGTTATGGTGCAGCGTTCTAAAGGCCGCTGCTCCATAACCCTGTCCGCCTGCTCTGATGAGGCGGACAGGAATCGCCATAATTCAACCCGATCGAGTACGATCGGGTTGATTGACACCTCCCTGCTGGCGGTCGATTGGGTGCAATGCTGAATACAGAGAGCGCATTTCTCTCCACATTCAGCGATGTCTGTCGGACCTGATCCGTACTGTCAGATCAGGTCCGACAGACACTTGATAATTCGGCCTCATAGTATATGGAGCACTTTGCATCTCAACAAAGGTGCTACATGTGTGTTTGGAGGTGCATAGAACCCCATAGAACCGCCTCTGATATTAACATTACTAAAACTTATTTACTTTGTAATTACATAAAACATTTGCATTTGATAAAATACTTTATTAATATAATTATTTCTAGGGATATTTATAAAAATATGTTTTCAGTAATCTTGTGTTTCCTTTGGCCGCCCATTTTGTGTGATCCTAAACTGCTAATTATTGAATGTTAGCCATGCCCTCTGTTCCCAATTAAAATTACCGAGTGTTAAGTGTGGCCATTACAATAGTATCTGCTACAGGAGGCTGCTGAAGAAACAGTACACTGTGGTAATTAGTTACGTAATTATTGGAGGCTGCGGAATTTATAACATGGTTTAAAAACTGGTCTTTATTAAATATTATTAAAATCATGGAGGATGCTGGTATACAACGCACACCCATCAACTAACGCATTTCGCTCTTCTCTGGGGGTTATATTTTAAACCCCAATTATGCTTTAGTCATGCTATTTTTATGCAATGGTGGAAAGTTTTAGTATATGGATATTTAGTGCATTATCTACCCAAGGTCTGAAGAGTTAGTACACTACAAGCCAATAATAATGTGAGCCTATACTGCCTTTCCAGGAAACACATTTTATATGACCAATTAGCAATTAATTAGTGCATATAATTGCTCATCACTATTCTACAACTTATATTAATCCTGGTGCATAATTTGCTGAAAGTCCTCTACAAATCTCACTAACACAGCATCATTATGATGAGGCAACTGTAGTTTGGAAAGACCAGTTATGACCTTGAGAAGTAATTGGGTGTTGATGTCTACTCTGCACTCATTTGTCATATTAAGAACCAGTCAGAGTGTCATTGGTACTAATTGCTTCGCACTAATTCCCTGCAGGCTGAAGGTTTTATAAAAATCTTATAAAACAGAACATTTTGCTTGTAACTAATAAGAGCAGGATAGAATTTATGCACAAAAAATTAGCATGAGGATAGTTAACAATCAAACATGTTTTTATTTATTTTGTTGTTGATCCAACATTTACTGAGCACAAATTAACCTTGCAAAATTCCCCTTTCCCAAAAGTTAAGAAGAACCCTTCTAGTTTATTTAATTCCTATGTACAGATGCCTAATTAAAGATCTACTCTGGCTCACTGATGTATTTGCATCCTCCTAACTTCAGTAGGACATATTGTGCAGGCCAGGCAGAGAGGTATTAAACAATAGAACAGCACTTCATAAAAAATAAAAGCCAATTTATGTGCATTGTTTGGTTAGAAAATCCCCTAAGGCTCAGTACTGCAATATGCTAAAACCTTCTAAGTCTGCTTCCTTTTTCAGTACACAAGAGCAGTAAACAGTTACGCTGTATCTCCTATCATGCAGCGGCTGCTGGGCGAGCTGTCAACTTAAAGGGTCCTAAAAATAGCCTTAAATAACATTTAACTCCTCACTTGCAGAGAGGGTTACAACTACCATTGGTGCAGCAGGTGCAGTGGCAACAGGGCCCAAGATCTTGGGGGCCATAACATGGGTGTGCACAGAATGTGTACAATCTTAATGCATGGGGAGCCTATTATTAGTGCAGGTTGCAGGGTCTATTTATCTATCTATTCAAAATAATTATACAGAGCTATATATATAGTATTACTATTGAGTTACCTTTGGGGGGCCCCACATTTGCACAAGGGCCCTCTGTTGAGAAAGGTTCACTACTGCTAAAACATCTGGTGTAGTATTGCAGAGCAAACTTTTTCTAGTAGCCAAGGGGTTAATGTTTCTCCTGACTGCCCATGTGTCTGTATGTGTAATTACGTGTGTGTCTGTGTGAGCGTGTATGCATGTGTGTGAGTGATGTGTGCGTATGCATGTGTCTGTTTGTTTAAGCTTGTGTGTATGTAATCATTTTTGACTGTGTGTGTGTGGGAGTGGGTGTGAGTGAGTATGTTTGTATGTGTGTGTGTGTGGGAGTGGGTGTGAGTGAGTATGTTTGTATGTGTGTGTGTGGGAGTGGGTGGGAGTGAGTATGTTTGTATGTGTGGTCGGTGTATACATGTGTCTAAGCATGCATGTGTGTGTTATATGTGTGCGTAAGCTTGTGTATGTAAGCATTTTTGACTGTGTGTGTGTGGGTGTGGGGGAGTGGGTGTGAGTGAGTATGTTTGTATGTGTGTATATATATATATATATATATATATATATATATGTGTGTGTGTGTGTGTGTGAGTATGTTTGTATGTGTGTGTGTGTGTGTGTTTGTATGTGTGTGTGCAGATATATGTGTATGTGTGGTCGGTGTATACATGTCTAAGCATGCATGTGTGCGTTATATGTGTGGGTAAGCTTGTGTATGTAAGCATTTTTGTCTGTGTGTGTGTTTCTGCGTGAGTATGTTTGTATGTGTGTGTGTCTGTGAATTAGTAATATCTTCACAAAAGTTTGCCTCTTTGAAATGTTTAGGACAGGATCAAGTGTTTAGAGGCAGCACACCCACCTCTCTCCCTAAACAAAGACTTACTTTAATATTTTGGAGTAGAGAATAATTATTTAGCAGTGAAAAAGTAATTGTTGTACAAGGCATCAAGGAAAATGAATTTAAACACACTATAAATATATATAAAAATGCATAAAGGGACATAAAACTCAAATTAAAATCCCCAATAGATGTTTAATTAAGCACTTAACAACCAATGAAAGAGTCAAAATTAAAATATCACAAGGATATTCAATTTTAAGAGACTTTCCAATCTAATTCTTTTACCAAATTCCTTCTGAGCATGTGCAAAGGTTTACAGTGTATACATGTACACTGAGTCTGTGATTGGCTAATAGCTGTTACATGACACAGAGGACAGGTAAATCAAAGGAAACATTGACATTTGTCAGAAAAATAGTGACTTCTCATTTGAAATTCCAAGTAAATGTTATTCTATTGTATTTTTACTATGCATTTGTTAATTATGCAATTGTACTGTATTTATATTGTAGTTTGCCAGACCCTGAAATGTGCTACACAGTGGTTGCTTAAGTCTGTGTCTAACCCCAATTACACCTACATCCTGGTAAATATACTTAAAAGATTTGTATCTCAGACCTTGGCCTTTTCTTGATTTACTAATCCCTGCACATTTTATTATTGCTGATATTATGTTTTAATTTATATATATATATATATATATATATATATATATATATATATATATATATATATATATATATATATATATATAGTGTGTGTGTGAATATATATTACACTGTATACATAAAATAGATAGTTGATATGTCCCTTCCTGCTCCATTCTGGGGAACCCTCCCCTGTATCCCCTTTTGTGTCATATTTGTTTATTTAAAAGACAGTTGTGCATTTTGAGTATTAACCAAAGCTTTTTAACCTTTTATAAAGAAATAATAAAGCCCTTTTCCCTAATAAAGTTTATAGGTAAATTAGTAGAGGAAAGTTCTCACTAGCAGCGGTCTCAAGGGCCAGTAAAGAGACCTATTATACAGGCATCCTTGTGGAAGCCTACAGCATGTTTACTCCGGCTGATAGCTATGCGATCAGTTGCTTCCACTCGCATGCACTTCACTAAGTGGCTGTAGCAGCTAACGTCAGCTTGAGTACAGACTGTCTCCTTTACTGTAAGTGACAGTAAGGCCTATAACACATGCAGCATTATGGGAACCTTATTGATGCATACATGTCCTCATAGTGCTGGGCTGCCACTTGTGTTTACTATATGGATCAGTGCAGCTGTCACATAACAAATATCAGCACAGGACACTTAGTATCCAGAGCAGACGTCTTAGCTTAAAGGGACATTGTAATGAAGAATGTTCTACCATCCATACAAAAAGCACAATTTAAACATATTGACATTTATTGTCTGAATAAGGGCTAGATTATGAGTGGAGCACTATTTAGCGCTCCAGCGTGAACGTAAACTTCGCTAGACGGAGGCTTTTTGCGCTCATATGGTAAGGCACATATTGCTAGTTGAAAGAAAAAAGTTTGCGTGTGAGCAAAACCCAAAGTGCACTAACATATTGCTACCACATTAACGTATTCTCCCCATAGAAGTGAATGGAGTGCAGAAGAAAAAAAACTAACACCTATCGCTTGTACGCTATCCCGACGGCTGAAAATGTCACATTCCAATGTTCTTCTTATACAGAAAAATGTACCTTTTTTTAATACATATTTCTATATATATATACAGTGGGGGAAAAAAGTATTTAGTCAGCCACCAATTGTGCAAGTTCTCCCACTTAAGAAGATGAGAGAGGCCTGTAATTTTCATCATAGGTATACCTCAACTATGAGAGACAAAATGTGGAAACAAATCCAGACAATCACATTGTCTGATTTGGAAAGAATTTATTTGCAAATTATGGTGGAAAATAAGTATTTGGTCACCTACAAACAAGCAAGATTTCTGGCTCTCACAGACCTGTATCTTCTTCTTTAAGAGGCTCCTCTGTCATCCACTCATTACCTGTATTAATGGCACCTGTTTGAACTTGTTATCAGTATAAAAGACACCTGTCCACAACCTCAAACAGTCACACTCCAAACTCCATTATGGTGAAGACCAAAGAGCTGTCGAAGGACACCGGAAAAAAAATTGTAGACCTGCACCAGGCTGGGAAGACTGAATCTGTAATAGGCAAGCAGCTTGGTGTGAATAAATCAACTGTGGGAGCAATAATTAGAAAATGGAAGACATACAAGACCACCGATAATCTCCCTGGACCTGGGGCTCCACGCAAGATCTCACCCCGTGGGGTCAAAATGATCACAAGAACGGTGAGCAAACATCCCAGAACCACATGGGGGGACCTAGTGAATGACCTGCAGAGAGCTGGGACCAACGTAACAAAGGCTACCATCAGTAACACACTACGCCGCCAGGGACTCAGATCCTGCAGTGCCAGACGTGTCCCCCTGCTTAAGCCAGTACATGTCCGGGCCCGTCTGAAGTATGCTATAGAGCATTTGGATGCTCCAGAAGTGGATTGGGAGAATGTCATATGGTCAGATGAAACCGAAGTAGAACTGTTTGGTAGAAACACAACTTGTCGTGTTTGTAGGAGAGAGAATGCTGAGTTGCAACCAAAGAACACCATACCTACTGTGAAGCATGGGGGTGGCAACATCATGCTTTGGGGGTGTTTCTCTGCAAAGGGAACAGGACGACTGATCCGTGTACATGAAAGAATGAATGGGGCCATATATTGTGAGATTTTGAGTGCAAACCTCCTTCCATCAGCAAGGGCATTGAAGATGAAACATGGCTGGGTCTTTCAGCATGACAATGATCACAAACACACTGCCCGGGCAATGAAGGAGTGGCTTCGTAAGAAGCATTTCAAGGTCCTGGAGTGGCCTGGCCAGTCTCCAGATCTCAACCCCATAGAAAACCTTTGGAGGGAGTTGAAAGTCCGTGTTGCCCAGCGACAGCCCCAAAACATCACTGCTCTAGAGGAGGTCTGCATGCAGGAATGGGCCAACATACCAGCAACAGTGTGTGACAACCTTGTGAAGACTTACAGAAAACGTTTGACCTCTGTCATTGCCAACAAAGGATATATAACAAAGTATTGAGATGAACTTTTGATATTGACCAAATACTTATTTTCCACCATAATTTGCAAATAAATTCTTTCCAAATCAGACAATGTGATTGTCTGGATTTGTTTCCACATTTTGTCTCTCATAGTTGAGGTATACCTATGATGAAAATTACAGGCCTCTCTCATTGTCTTAAGTGGGAGAACTTGCACAATTGGTGGCTGACTAAATACTTTTTTCCCCCACTGTATATACACACACACACACACACACATATATATATCAATATACACACACACACACATATATATACACACTCACATATATATATATGCGTAGATACACCAGATACAGAGAGGGCGAATGATTATATAAACAAAAGTGTGACACAGGCTGCACCAAAAACCAAATGTTATTAATTACAGCTTAACCAGTGTTCAGTGGAATACCTTAGATTGGAGCAATGTAATAAGCTGCCTATACATGCCAAAGTAATACACATAGAGCTGTAACCTGATACAACATACGAAATACAAAGCTCTGTTAGAACAAATGCAGTAAACACAAAACTTGCAGCAAAAACTGGGAAATGTCCTCAGAAAGAAATGTCACTAAAAAACGTTCCAGGGTGCTCTTAGTGCCATCGCACGCTTAAATATAAAACAAGCAGTGAAAAATTCCAAGCTTAACCCAAGAGCACTTAGTGCCAAAGCACGCTCAAAGCCCAGTATCTGGAAAGCAAGTGACAGACCGCTCATGTGGGAGAGGTTTGACTTACGAATCTTCGGATATATGGAACAACCACACTGATACTTCACTCTCGAGATCTGCTTCAGGGTTCCAATCAGGCTCCCTTTTATGTCCCACTGCACAGTTTTTGGATAAGGTATTGGCAAATCTTGTTACACAAGGCAAATCCTATATTAGGGATACTGTACAGTTCATAGAAAAAATGACAGACACATGACATGGATGATGGTGTTATACTGGCTACCTGGGATGTGAATTCCCTTTACACAGTCATCCCCCACTCTGTGGGAGTTGACTATGTGAGAGAGGCTCTATTGAAAAGCAATCTGTACAATGAGACACAACTTGAATGGTTAATCCAACTGCTTAATTTAGTTCTGACCAATAATTTTTTTCTCTTTGAAAACCAATTCTTTATGCAAAAAACAGGCGCATCAATGAGGTCCAATGTGGCCCCATCCTATGCCTGTTTGGTAATGGATGCCATCGAAGAGAGGCATGTGTACAAATCACAAAATGTTACATCTCCCCGTTCCAGCACACTTTGCACAAATGGGCCATCAGGTCAACCAGTTGAGATATATGATTATTGATAGTGCCCCTAAAAAACCAAGAGGGGGCGATAGAGTCAGGGACCTTCTCAATAGAGAAGCCAAATGGATTTGGCGACTCAATACCATGTTCCCAAAGGGAATTAATAGGGAGTTTGATCTTCTCGCCTTAATTTAATTTTGCTCCGGTGGATGTTCTTACTTTTAGCCACATATGAAAGTTAATGTTTAACTTAGATTGGATATTTATATTGACCTATTTTGGTTGGAAACTTGCTGCATTTGTTTTTAATCAGGTAGTCCAACACACCCATAAGGTGGAAAGGGTTAATGTAATACATTTCTGTGTCTAATGAAATTACTTGTGATGATGTCACTTTTTCTTAACCCCTCCCATGTGTGCTGATTGGACTCCTGTTTAATCTTGTGTCTATAAATTGTGTGTTGTTTGTATTAGTGATTAGCTTGAGAAAGGGGCAGGTCCCCCGAAACGTTGCTCTTAATAAAGGTATAGCCTTCATATCGTGTGCCACCTTGTGCTTTTTTACTTTGTATCCTGAGGCCTAAGAGGGTGGTCTCCATGGTGTTGCAGCGGACTTTTATGATTATTCACTGAGAAGTACTCAGTTGTGACAGTGCGGATCTCATTGTTCTTATTGCACATATATATATATATATATATATATATATATATATATATATATGTGTGTGTGTGTGTGTATATACCTATACCTGGATATCTATTCCTATAGAGATATAGGTATAGATATCTATTTTACGTTAACAGTATTAATAGCAATATATATTTAATTATAAAACTACATTATTTTTTAAGTGAAGAACATAGGAATGTAAAATATGTACAACGCGCATCAGGGTTCGTGATTTAGAACACAGTCGAGTTAGCGCACATAAAGAATTGCTAACTTCAATGCATGTTCTTGAAATAATAACTATAAAATATTAATAAATAATATTAAAAATGATTATACATACTGTAAAAAATAAAGATATATTCTATTCTATAAATTATTTTAAAAAATTTACAGTATGTATAATAATTTTTAATAATTATTATGTTTTAATATTTCATATTTCTAAAAAAAAGTGCTAGAAGCTAGCAAGTCTTCATGTGCACTAACCCTAAATTGCGAACCCCAATGAGCGTTACACATATTTTACATTCCTATGTTCTTTAAATAGAAAATAATGTACTTTTTATTATTACATATATATCGCTATATATATCTGATACTGTTAATGTAAAGTGCATATCTATACCTATATATCGATAGGATATATATATATATATATATATATATATATATATATATATATATATATATATAGGTATAGGTATATATAGATATATATAGAAATATGTATTTACAATAAAAAGTACATAATCCTGTAAGTAAAGAACATTGGAATGTGAAATATGTACAGTGCATATACAGTAAAGCACATAAATACATATGTACACACAACTATACATACATAAACATGCATGCATACAAATATTAAGACATGACTATATATGCAAAAATATGTTAAAGGCTTTTGCAGCCCTATTTTTCAAACTCCTTATACCATATATCTTTGAGCCCTAACTTTTTTAATGTTTTTTTTTTGTATATATATTTTTTATCAGATAGTGTTTAAGTATTTATGTTTTGCTTAGTGCAACTTTTTTTCTTCCTCTACTCTTTACACTAGCTCTCAATTTGCGCTAACCCGACTAGCACAAATCCTAATTGAGCTTGAGCGAAGCTGTTCACTTTCAACTTGTAATACGTGCACTATTTCTGTCACGTGTAAAAAGCTGTCAAAAAGGTACATACCAGTGTTGTTTCTGCACTTCCTATTAAAGCTCAGTCAGTTATAGGTACTTCCTACTAATGCTCAGTGAGTTATAGGTATGTCCTACTAATGCTCAGTGAGTTATAGGCACTTCCTACTAATGCTCAGTGAGTTATAGGCACTTCCTACTAATGCTCACTGAGTTATAGGTATGTCCTACTAATGCTCAGTGAGTTATAGGTACTTCCTACTAATGCTCAGTGAGTTATAGGTATGTCCTACTAATGCTCAGTGAGTTATATGCACTTCCTACTAATGCTCAGTGAGTTCTAGGTATGTCCTACTAATGCTCAGTGAGTTATAGGCACTTCCTACTAATGCTCAGTGAGTTATAGGTACTTCCTACTAATGCTCAGTGAGGTATAGGCACTTCCTACTAATGCTCAGTGAGTTATAGGTACTTCCTACTAATGCTCAGTGAGTTATAGGTATGTCCTACTAATGCTCAGTGAGTTATAGGTATGTCCTACTAATGCTCAGTGAGTTATAGGCACTTCCTACTAATGCTCAGTGAGTTATAGGTACTTCCTACTAATGCTCAGTGAGTTATAGGTACTTCCTACTAATGCTCAGTGAGTTATAGGTATGTCCTACTAATGCTCAGTGAGTTATAGATATGTCCTACTAATGCTCAGTGAGTTATAGGCACTTCCTACTAATGCTAAGCGAGTTATAGGTACTTCCTACTAATGTTCATTGAGTTATAGGTACTTCCTACTAATGCTCAGTGAGTTATAGGTATGTCCTACTAATGCTCAGTGAGTTATAGGCACTTCCTACTAATGCTCAGTGAGTTATAGGTATGTCCTACTAATGCTCAGTGAGTTATAGGCACTTCCTACTAATGCTCAGTGAGTTATAGGTACTTCCTACTAATGCTCAGTGAGTTATAGGTATGTCCTACTAATGCTCAGTGAGTTATAGGCACTTCCTACTAATGCTCAGCGAGTTATAGGTACTTCCTACTAATGTTCAGTGAGTTATAGATACTTCCTACTAATGCTCAGTGAGTTATAGGCACTTCCTACTAATGCTCAGTGAGTTATAGGCACTTCCTATTAATGCTCAGTGAGTTATAGGTACTTCCTACTAATGCTCAGTGAGTTATAGGCACTTCTTACTAATGCTCAGTGAGTTATAGGCACTTCTTACTAATGCTCAGTGAGTTATAGGCACTTCTTACTAATGTTCAGTGAGTTATAGGCACTTCTTACTAATGCTCAGTGAGTTATAGGCACTTCTTACAAATGCTCAGTGAGTTATAGGCACTTCCTACTAATGCTCAGTGAGTTATAGGCACTTCTTACTAATGTTCAGTGAGTTATAGGCACTTCTTACTAATGCTCAGTGAGTTATAGGTAGTTCCTACTACTGCTCAGTGAGTTATAGGCACTTCTTACTAATGCTCAGTGAGTTATAGGCACTTCCTACTAATGCTCAGTGAGTTATAGGCACTTCTTACTAATGCTCAGTGAGTTATAGGCACTTCCTACTAATGCTCAGTGAGTTATAGGCACTTCCTACTAATGCTCAGTGAGTTATAGGCACTTCTTACTAATGCTCAGTGAGTTATAGGCACTTCCTACTAATGCTCAGTGAGTTATAGGCACTTCCTACTAATGCTCAGTGAGTTATAGGTAGTTCCTACTAATCAAACAATGAAGTAGAAGGAGCACCAGGCGAGTGGGTTTTAAAATCACTATTTATTATAACATACATAATAACATAATAATAACATACAGATAGAGGTTTCACCTAGGGCATTGTTCCCTGTACTTTTAACCTGTACGTTATAATAAATAGTGATTTTAAAACCCACTTGCCTGGTGCTCCTTCTACTTCATTGTTTGTTTATGCGGATGCTGTTTGGCCAAAAGTGAGCACGGACGAGTTAGTGGGACTCTGCAGGGGAGATTTATTTCAACAACCGTGTACAATGTCCCAAAGGTAGTGAAGATAAGAAGGACCATGAAGTGAATTGAACACAGCACAGAGGACACGATACGGATTGCACACTACAACATTTACAGCACACACTACGGACCTGGGAGAGAGAGAGATACAGTGGATAATAAGGGAGTTCCGTTTGTGAAGAATATATGCCACTGTGAGTAAGCTGTTTTGTGATTCATACTGTTGGAGTATAGTTGTGAACATTGATTGTAATTTTTTCTATTTAATACGGCACTCACAATGGGGCAGCTTTGTTAATCTCCCACAAGGGTAGCGGTTTGGGACAAGTAAACACGGAGTTCTCAGGAACGGTGGACTTTGGGCAGTGTTTGATGTTTAAGCTGTCCATTGTTTGAATATATTACATTGCACTTTGAACATTTGAATATCCTAGGGGTGATTTGCCCCAGGCTGGACAGTGCATAACTGGTCTGATCAAGGACTTAATCGGTATGTTCCTGGATGTGTGTCCTTCCTTTTCCCCCTTTTCTTAATAGTTCTTACTAATGTTCAGTGAGTTATAGGCACTTCCTACTAATGTTCAGTGAGTTATAGGTACTTCCTACTAGTTCAGTGAGTTATAGGTGCTTCCTACTAGTTCAGTGAGTTATAGGTGCTTCCTACTAGTTCAGTGAGTTATAGGTACTTTCTTCTAATGTTCAGTGAGTTATAGGTACTTCCTACTAAAGTTCAGTGAGTTATTGGTGCTTCCTACTAAAGTTCAGTGAGTTATAGGTACTTTCTACTAATGTTCAGTAAGTTAGAGGTAATTCCTACTAATGTTCAGTGAGTTATAGGTGCTTCCTACTAGTGTTCAGTGAGGTATAGGTACTTCTTACTAAAGTTCAGTGAGTTATAGGCACTTCCTACTAAAGTTCTGTGAGTTATAGGTACTTCCTACTAAAGTTCAGTGAGTTATAAGTACTTCCTACTAATGCTCAGTGAGTTATAGGCACTCCCCACTAAAGTTCAGTGAGTTATATGTACTTCCTACTAATGTTCAGTGAGTTATAGTTATGTCCTACTAATGTTCAGTGAGTTATAGCTATGTCCTACTAATGCTCAGTGAGTTATAGGTATTTCCTACTAATGTTCAGTGAGTTATAGGCACTCCCCTTTAAAGTTCAGTGAGTTATAGGTACTTCCTACTAATGTTCAATGAGTTATAGGTACTTCCTACTAATGCTCAGTGAGTTATAGGTACTTCCTACTAATGCTCAGTGAGTTATGGGTACTTCCTACTAATGCTCAGTGAGTTGTAGGTACTTCCTACTAAAGTTCAGCGAGTTATAGGTACTTCATGCTATTGCTAAGGGAGTTATAGTTACTTCCTACTAATGCTTAGTGAG
Source organism: Bombina bombina (assembly GCF_027579735.1). Lineage (NCBI taxonomy): Eukaryota > Metazoa > Chordata > Amphibia > Anura > Bombinatoridae > Bombina > Bombina bombina. Next base: position 254,704,460 of record NC_069507.1, read on the forward strand.
TTATAGGTACTTCCTATTAATGCTCAGTGAGTTATAGGCACTTCCTACTAATACTCAGTGAGTTATAGGTACTTCCTACTAATGTTCAGTGAGTTATAGGCACTCCCCCCTAATGTTCAGTGAGCTATAGGTACTTCCTACTAATGTTCAGTGAGTTATATAAAGTAAAACAAAAGTAGCAGACGCACCACAAAGTCCTTATGCAGAGGTTCTCTTTATTGTCACAAACTGGGAGCCAGGAAAGCAGAACAACATTTCGGGCTACAAACCCTTATTCATGTTCATGTACATGAATAAGGGTTTGTAGCCCGAAACGTTGTTCTGCTTTCCTGGCTCCCAGTTTGTGACAATAAAGAGAACCTCTGCATAAGGACTTTGTGGTGCGTCTGCTACTTTTGTTTTACATTACTTTGAGGATTTTTGCAGTAATCCTACTGCAGTATGCACCCTATTAAGGATTGAAGTGCTGGATTTCTGAATTGGTTCAGTGAGTTATAGGTACTTCCTACTAATGCTCAGTGAGTTATAGGTACTTCCTACTAATGCTCAGTGAGTTATGGGTACTTCCTACTAATGCTCAGTGAGTTGTAGGTACGTCCTACTAAAGTTCAGTGAGTTATAGGCACTCCCCACTAAAGTTCAGTGAGTTATAGGTACTTCCTACTAAAGTTCAGTGATTTATAGGTACTTCCTACTAATGTTCAGTGAGTTATAGGTACTTCCTACTAAAGTTCAGTGAGTTATTGGTGCTTCCTACTAAAGTTCAGTGAGTTATAGGTACTTTCTACTAATGTTCAGTAAGTTATAGGTACTTCCTACTAATGTTCAGTGAGTTATAGGTGCTTCCTACTAGTGTTCAGTGAGTTATAGGTACTTTTATTAAAGTTCAGTGAGTTAAAGGCACGTCCTACAAATGTTCAGTGAGTTATATGTACTTCCTACTAATGCTCAGTGAGTTATAGGTACTTCCAACTAATGTTCAGTGAGTTATAGGCACTCCCCACTAAAGTTCAGTGAGTTATAGGTACTTCCTACTAATATTCAGTGAGTTATAGGTACGTCCTACTAATGTTCAGTGAGTTATAGGTATGTCCTACTAATGCTCAGTGAGTTATAGGTATTTCCTACTAATGTTCAGTGAGTTATAGGCACTCCCCTTTAAAGTTCAGTGAGTTATAGGTACTTCCTACTAATGTTCAATGAGTTATAGGTACTTCCTACTAATGCTCAGTGAGTTATAGGTACTTCCTACTAATGCTCAGTGAGTTATGGGTACTTTCTACTAATGCTCAGTGAGTTGTAGGTACTTCCTACTAAAGTTCAGTGAGTTATAGGTACTTCATGCTATTGCTAAGGAAGTTATAGGTACTTCCTACTAATGCTTAGTGAGTTATAGGTACTTCCTACTAATGCTTAGTGAGTTATAGGTACTTCCTACTAATGCTCAGTGAGTTATAGACACTTCCTAATACTCAGTGAGTTATAGGTACTTCCTGCTAATGGTCAGTGAGTTATAGGCACTTCCAACTAAAGTTCAGTGCATTATAGGTAATTCCTGCTAAAGTTCAATGAGTTATAGGCACTTTCTACTAATGCTCAGAGAGTTATAGGTACTTCCTGCTAATGGTCAGTGAGTTATAGGCACTTCCTACTAAAGTTCAGTGAGTTATAGGTACTTCCTACTAAAGTTCAGTGAGTTATAGGCACTTTCTACTAAAGTTCAGTGCATTATAGGTACTTCCTACTAATGCTCAGTGAGTTATAGGTACTTCCTGCTAATGGTCAGTGAGTTATAGGCACTTCCTACTAAAGTTCAGTGAGTTATAGGTACTTCCTACTAAAGTTCAGTGAGTTATAGGCACTTCCTACTAAAGTTCAGTGAGTTATAGGTACTTCCTACTAAAGTTCAGTGAGTTATAGGCACTTTCTACTAATGCTCAGAGAGTTATAGGTACTTCCTACTAATGCTCAGTGAGTTATAGCAGGGCTCAAAATTTCCACTAGTCCACTAGCCATTGGCAAGTGAAAATTTAACAGTGGCGAGTGAAAGTTAGTGAGTGAATGTTGGGCTACCTTCTATTTAATATTATATAATGGGATATTATATATCCATGAAAGGGCAAGGATATGATATTCCTCTAGGACTATGGGGACCACATAAGTGCTTAGAGGAGAGAGAAAGAGTGCAAAGAAAAGATATGGCCTGAGAGAAGAGAGGGTTTAAAAGAGAGATTGAAAAGAGGAGGCAGTGGAGAAAGATAAATAAGAGATAATATTTATAAAACAATTTTTCAGGTCTACCATGACTTTACATTAATGTCAACACTCTCTGCACTCTCTCAATTCAACAACATTTTTCTGTCCAGTTGTTGTCTTCCCCAGAACCCTAGTTGATGTTACTAACTGCTATGCACTGGGCTTCTCTCTGCTTCACATACATACATGAGAGAGATCTCGCCATACTGGAGAGTTCCACCCTTTTTTTCTTTTGAATATACAGTGACTTCAGCCCCTGTGAAGTCTGAACTGCAATTTCTCTCAAAGCTGGAGAACCTTTGAATATCAGGGAATAAGAGTAAAAGGGGCAATCAGATGTGGACTCCTTGCACACATACCATAGACTGATGCAACTGCACCACAATGATGAGGCCCACATGTATATCTGAAACTTGTAGCTTTTTTGCCTGGTATTTTGGGACTGGACTATCATTTGGCAGAATCAGACTGATATGTTACAGGAAATGTCTCCTTTGTGAGAGGCATAATGTGCTAAAAGAGACTGTATCCTGGGAATAAGGAGGGACTACGTAAGGGAGGTTTTTCCAGAGCCCAGTTGAGTCCGTCTCTTATTTTTCTGTTTTGTCTGCACATTTATTGCCCTGCCCAGTCCACAATTTTCCAGCCATGCACATGACAATTTCTGCTCCTTGTCACCCCTCTATACTCCTTCCATGTCTTATCCTATTGCAGAGCCCAGTAGATAGAGTAAACTATCAAAAAGTGTCCACTACTGTGTTCTAAAAACACAACAATTAAGTTTTAAGGGGCATTCAATTCAAAACTGAATTCTCCAAAAAATATTACATTGTTTGTAGCAAAAAGCTATGCAACATATTTTTGTATTTGTAATTTACCTCTGTAAAAAGAGAGAGTATCCTGCAGACTTCAGATATCTGACCCTGCTACACCTATGATTCCGATACAAACCAGAAACACATCAGAAAATAAAGTTTCAGAGCAGTATTTTATGACCAGGGCAGATGTTCATTTCTGTCTGCACCTTAAAGTTTCAGAGCAGTATTTTATGATCAGGGCAGATGTTCATTTCTGTCTGCACCTTTAAGTTTCAGAGCAGTATTTTATGATATGTTGTATCAAGTTTTTGTATTCTCCCTGTTTTCAGTGTATTTTAGATGCTGAAATATTGAGGACAGTGAAGAACCCTGCTATTTTCTTTAAAGTTATTGCTTGATCAGGGCAGATGTTCATTTCTGTCTGCACCTTATTGTCCAGAGTAGAGGAGACAGCAAGCAATATTTCAGTGGCTTTCCAAGGAGTTTGTTACGGGATTGCAAAACAATTCAAATGCTTTATTTTAAATCATTTTAAAAATGTATTGTGTAAGCAGATATTTTGCAATGCAGTGCTTAAAGAGACAGTTTATCCAATTATTTTCCTTTTTAATTTGTCCCCAGTGATTTATTTTAATTGCCGGAGTGCATTAAATTGCTAACAAATAGCTCCTTTACCTTTATATCAGCATTTAAATAGCTGCTTTTTCCCGTGGTATCCCTACCTATACTTAAAAAGAGATAAGCAGTAAAATGTTAATTTTCAGTTGTTCTCTGTAATATTTGGCTTTGGTTTACAGGTAGAGATAATATAATGAAGCACTTGTGTACAGAAAGTGATAAAATAAGGAAATATTTTTTTCCCTGCAAGCTCAACCCATTTTAGGGCTAGACTACAAATGGATCGCTAATTATCGCTCACACTTGCTTTCGGCTTCTGCTTTTTTGGATACCACACATATTACAAGTTTAAAGTAAAAAGTTTTCACTCAAGCGCTAACCCAACGCACGCAAAAAGCCAAAGCTACAATATTGTGATTGCGTTAACGTATTCTCCTGTAGACTTCAATGGAGAGTGAAAAGTGTGTGGGGGGACTAACACCCTACTCGCACGCAAACCCGATCGCATTATCTCAGGTGCGCTAACCTGACATAAAATATTAATATGTTCTTTACAAAGCAGAATATGTTCTATTTATTCATAAATACATATTTCTACATATATCTGATGGTATTTGTGTACAATATATATCTATACCTATATCTGTGTGTTCATATGTATTTATATGTATTTATATGTGTTTATATGTATTTATATGTGTTTATATGTATTTATATGTGTATTGCTGTATATTTACTGTACATATTTAACATTCCAATGTACTTCACTTGCAGAATAATGAACTCATTATTCTTAAATACATATTTATATATGTGTATGTGTGTGTGTGTATATATACCACCTATTTTAGTTTAGATATGAATTTTACATGAACAGTATCAGATATATTTAGAAATATATATTTCATAAAATTTCTATGTGAAGAACATAGTAATTTAAAATATGCATTTTGAGCATCGCGTTTCTCAATTTAGGTCTTAACACAGTTGGGCTAACACACGTGAAAACGTAGTATTCTTAAAGTGATTGTAAAGTTTAACGAATTAAAGACCAGTATTTAAAAATACTCTTAAAAACAGTATGTATTTTGCATATTGATGATGAATCATTGCGTGTCCCACGAGCTCCACACCAATAGGGACACGCAACGATTGGAGGAAGTCGGATTCATCATCGATCTGCAAAATACAGTCGGAGATGCGGGCGCAGGATCGGCAGTCTGTTTACAGTAACAAAATGGTAAGTATTTTTAAAAAAATAGCGTGTTTTATAAAAGTTTAAGGAAAAGTTTAGTGCCCCTGTTTTTAAGAGTATTTTTAGATACTGGCTTTAATACTTTACAATCCCTTTAAGGCGTGTTATTGAAATATTACATATAAAATATTTAAAAACATAAAAATGAATACAAATTGTTAAACATACTGTAAAATATATAGATATATTCTATGGATTATTTAGAATATTATACAGTATGTTTAATAATTTTAAAAAATATTTTATAAGTAATATTTCAATAACGCGCCTTAAGAATACTACGTTTTCATGTGCGCTAAACCAGTCTAAATTTAGAAATGCGATGCGCACAACGCATATTTTACATTCCTTTGCTCTTTACATAAATTAGAAAGTAACTTAAAATTGTCTGCTCCATCTGAATAGTTAAGTAAATATTTTGGGTTTTATGTCCCTTTAAACATGTCTGGCTAGAATACAAGTGACGCGCAAACGATTTTGTGAGGGTTTTCGCGATTGTTTAAATTGCACTGATATTACAAGTTGAGCGCAATCGCACTAGCACAATCACGATTTACGCAAGAATCATTACCGCTTATAAGGGCTCAAAGATATGAGATCTCAGGTGTTACCAAAAAAAGCCGCCAAAGGGCTTCAACATTGAACTACAGACATATACATGTCTAAAGATCTAAATGTATGTGTGTATATATATATATATATATATATATTGCATACAAAGAGAGAAGCGCTCTACCAGGAACGAACAACAGCTCATCAGCTAGTTCTATGGCGATTTACCACCCGGAAGCAGCCTCTTTTAGACCAGTGTGCTTTTCACAAAGGAAAACTTACCTGAAGTATATCAGTCTGATCCCGCCAATTAAGGTCAGTCCAGCCCCGAAATACCAGGCAATTCTCCTCTGAACAAGGAACATGACAACCCCAGACGATCGTTTCGGCCTCCTATGGGGCTCGTCAGTGAGGTGCAGCCACATTCCTCTAAGCCTCTAAGAGGCCGAAACGATCATCTGGGGTTGTCATGTTCCTTGTTCAGAGGAGAATGGTGGGCAGTGAACAAGTGCTGTTTGAGCACGAAACATGTCTGCTGCACAGATTCTTTCAGCCTTATTTACTTTGCCTAGTGTCTGAATATCTAGTTGTGAAAGATTGAATCCAACATCATTTGTTTTCAGCTATATATTGGAATAAAATTTGTGACTTTTTTTTACCTAAAGGAGTGCCCAAATATCCTTTTGTATTTTTTGTTATATATATAGATATATATATATACACACTCATATGTATTATTGTATTTTTATGTGTATATTTGTATTTACAGACATATGTATACATATATAGACATATATATAAGTGCATTAAAAACCTTTTGCCTTTAAGTAGATGAAAACATGTAAAAACATATTTATGCAATATTCCAAAATTCATATTTATTTATATTCTTAACTATGTATTTAATGTAAATATTTCAAATTCCAATGTTCTGTACATAGCTGAAAATGTTTTAAGTATTTCTAAATATATATATATATATATATATATATATATATATACACTGTATATACCTATATATAGTCATCTAGATGTATAAGTATAAATATATTTTTGTTTAAAAAATAATCAGATATATGTAGAAATATTTATTTATGAAAAAAAGAACATATTCAGTTATGTAAAGAACATAAAATATTCATATTTTCATGTCGAGTTAGCGCTAATGAGAATATGTGATAATGTGATTTTTTTTCCCCCACTTTTTTTTCTCAATTGACTTCTATAGGGGAATGCATGAACGTGCACGCGAAGTTTGGATTTTTTCACTAGTCGGGTTACCTCTGGAGCAAAAACAGTTTACTTTTTAATTTGTAATACCAGCGCAACCCGACTAGCCCAAAAATCTTAATTCTAGCAGAGTTTTCCCTATAGCGAAAATGCTAAATACTGCACCACTTATAATCTAGCCCTTTATATTGCGATCTCAAACTATTTTATATCCTTTTAAATACACTTGTTCCCAGTGAAATCCCACTTGCTAAACAGTATCGTTTTTTTTCTACCTTCACTCCAAAAGTAATGAAAAAAAATCTACAAAACACTTGCTAAAATATGCAGCACTGTTTTTGTGAATCTGGAAACTTTGAGGAATGATATTGTTCACTCAACATATTCCATGCAGAGCTCTTTCTTTTGTTTGTGCAATTTTGTTTATTTCTGGTACCATCATACAGCTCTGCAGAATATATGTGCTTTATAAATAATAGATCGTCACAATAAAGACAGAATCCTCTTGTTATTTTTTTTATTTATTTCATCCAGAGATCTAAACAAAGAGCATAAAACTATGTGTTATTGTTGCGTAGGTGCTGGTACTAAGGTATAATTGTGAGTCCGCATTATGGATACACAGATTGTATGATCTAGTAAGAGCTGCATCCTAAAAGTGATTATGGAGGGTTTGTTATAGAAGGGAACATTTTTCAAGCCTGGGGCTTTCACAAGAGGTCATAAAGGTTTGATCATTATTGCCAAATGCAAACTCTTGTACCTGTCCTGTCTTGTCAGACAGCAAGAAACAGCTTGTAAGCAGTGTCTGGCCCCAGGATACTGACAGAAAAGCCCTGTGTGAATAATTAGAGGTAGATTAGAAATGACACATCTCTGATTAAAACAGGTAGATGCCATATGACCAACAATTTTTAGCAGCATCCAAGGGACCTCAGGATCTTTACTGGTACTCGTATATCTTTCAGCTTTTTGTCACTTAGATGAAGCATTTATTTTCTACATATAAAGTCCCCTTGACTCTGAATATATTTTCATGCAATCAGGGACATGGAATGAAAGATGCTATAAAATAAAAACTGCTGAAGACGATCTGTCACGCTCACGGAGATGTGTGATGTGAGGGTGCAACCTTGTGGCGGATCCAGCAAACTGTCAGCTGTTTTAGAAGACACATCTTGTTTCTATTAATGTATTGGCTCATGTCTAATGTGCATATAAAGTGCATCAGCTGTCCTCTGTTACCGCCATCATTTCTCACACAGCTTTTTTATTCATTTGTGATCCTGAATCACTTTCAGCCGATAAAGAAAGATTTAAAGGGACAGTCTACACCAGAATTGTTATTGTTTTAAAAGATAGATAATCCCTTTATTACCCATTCCCCAGATTTGCATAACCAACACAGTTATATTAATATAATTTTTACCTCTGTGATTATCTTGTATCTAATCCTCTGCAAACTGCCCCTTTATTTCAGTTCTTTTGACAGATTTGCAGTTTAGCCAATCAGTGCTAGCTCCCAGATAACACTGTGCTCATGCACGTGAAGTTATCTATATGAAAAACATGAACTAACACCCTCTAGTGTTAAAATGCATTCTGAAAAGAGGTGGCCTTAAAGGTCTAAGAAATTAGCGTATGAACCTCCTAGGTTAAACTTTCAACTAAGAATACCAAGAGAACAAAGCAAAATTGGTGATAAAAGTCAATTTGAAAATTGTTTAAAATTACATGCTCTATCTGAATCATGAAAGTTTATTTTGGACTAGACTGTCCCTTTAAATATCTCTCAAGGGTGTTTGATTCATGGAACAGACTTCCAGTAGAGGTGGTAAGAACAAAGGCTTTAAGGGAATTCAAATATACCTGGGCTATTTATATGACTAATTAACAAATAATTATATGGCGATTATAGTAAAAAAAAATACATGCAGTGTTTCTCAACAGCTACTCAAGTACCCCCAACAGGCCAGGTTTTCATTATAGCTGAACCAGTGCACAGGTGAAGTAATCAGCTGATAAGTAACCATGGTTACTAACCTGCTTTAAGCCATCAGCTGATTATTTCACCTGTGCTCTAGTTCAGCTATCATGAAAACCTGGAATGTTGGGGGTACTTGAGGGCCGTGGTTGTGAAATACTGCTTTAGAGCATGTAGTTTTAACACGATCAACCCTAGACTACTGTGTGTTTAACCTTCCACAAAGGGTTTAAACACACAGTAGAAATACCACTTGGAGCTCACAGAGCACTTCTGGTCGCAAACAGAAAACGCCTCTAATCCAATGAGCAGTGATAGCCGCACAATTCAGATGTTGATGCTGATTGGATCAAAGGCGTTTTCTGCTTGGAACCAGTAGTGCTCTGTAAATGGTATTTCTACTGTGTGTTTAAACCATTTGTGAAAGGTTAAAGGGACACTGAACCCAATTTTTTTTCTTTCATGATTCAGATAGAACATGACATTTTAAGCAACTTTCTAATTTACTCCTATTATTATTATTATTTTTCTTTGTTCTCTTGCTATCTTTATTTTAAAAGCAGGAATGTAAATCTTAGCAGCCAGCCCATTTTGGGTTCAGCACCTTAGATAGTGCTTGCTTATTGGAGGCTTACATAACCCACCAATAAGCAAGCATAACCCAGGTTCTCAACCAAAAATGGGCCGACTCCTATGCATCACATTCCTGCTTTTTAACTAAAGATAGCAAGAGAACTAAGAAAAATAATAGGAGTAAATTAGAAAATTGCATGCTCTATCTGAATGATGAAAGAAAAATGTTGGGTTTAGTGTCCCTTTAAGCACACAGTAGTCTTAAAAGAACGTGTCATTTTTTTTTACTATTATGACCCTTTAAGCTTACATTTCAGAATATGGACTGAGTCACTGGAATTCGTTGTTTTTTTATTTGCAATCAAAATATATGTTTCTATATAGAGGTACCTGTGTATTATTATCTCTCTTGCCATAGGGTCTTCAATGTGGTAGTCCCTATTCCCCCCCGCACACTTTATGTTATAAATGTCATCAGTAAAAGAAATCTGAGGCTTTTTATTTATTATTATAATCACTTATTTTCCAAGAGGAGTCAGGATCTGTCACACCTTTTCCTACAGTTTATAAAGTTTTGCCTCATTTTTCAACAAGGTCAGTTGTCCTTCTTTGACCGTTCTTCTGTGCTGGATCTTGCCTGGTGTTTGCACTTGTTCTCTGGGTACTGATTTCTGCTGCTGATGTTCCTGTGATATGAGCAGTTTGTGTTATGACCCTGCATTGGTTTCTCTCGGTGCTCTAACCTTGTTATGTTTCCTGTTGCTTTTGGTTTGTGGATTAATTTTAAATCTATCTTAGACCTTGGATAACATCATCCCCAGTATTATAGTTACATTACTATTCATGTCTTGCTCCTGTTCCTACCTCAGTAGGATGGATGCCCTGGTGAGACCTTAGTATAGATGCATAAACCTTGTAGCCCACTTTATGTCACTATATGCCCTGGTGAGACCTTAGGATAGATGCATAAAACTTGTAGCCCACCTTATGTCACTATATGCCCTGGTGAGACCTTAGGATAGATGTATAAACCTTGTAGCCCACCTTATGTCACTATATGCCCTGGTGAGTCTTAGGATAGATGCATAAAGCTTGTAGCCCACTTTATGTCCAGGTGAGACCTTAGGATAGATGCATAAAGCTTGTAGCCCACCTTATGTTACTATATGCCATGGTGAGACCTTAGGATAGATGCATAAAGCTTGTAGCCCACCTTATGTTACTATATGCCCTGGTGGGACCTTAGGATAGATGCATAAAGCTTGTAGCCCACCTTATGTCACTACATGCCCTGGTGAGACCATAGGATAGATGCATAAAGCTTGTAGCCCACCTTATGTCACTATATGCCCTGGTGAGACCTTAGGATAGATACATAAAGCTTGTAGCCCACCTTATGTCACTATATGCCCTGGTGAGACCTTAGGATAGATGTATAAACCTTGTAGCCCACCTTATGTCACTATATGCCCTAGTGAGTCTTAGGATAGATGCATAAAGCTTGTAGCCCACTTTATGTCCAGGTGAGACCTTAGGATAGATGCATAAAGCTTGTAGCCCACCTTATGTTACTATATGCCATGGTGAGACCTTAGGATAGATGCATAAAGCTTGTAGCCCACCTTATGTAACTGTATGCCCTGGTGAAACCTTAGGATAGATGCATAAAGCTTGTAGCCCACTTTATGGCACTATATGCCCTAGTGAGACCTTAGGGTAGATGCATAAAGCTTGTAGCCCACCTTATGTCACTATATGCCCTGGTGAGACCTTAGGGTAGATGCATAAAGCTTGTAGCCCACCTTATGTTACCATATGCACTGGTGAGACCTTAGGATAGATGCGTAAAGCTTGTAGCCCACTTTATGGCACTATATGCCCTGGTGAGGCCTTAGGATAGATGCATAAAGCTTGTAGCCCCCCTTATGTCACTATATGCCCTGGTGAGACCTTAGGGTAGATGCATAAAGCTTGTAACCCACTTTATGTCACTATATGCCCTGGTGAGACCTTAGGGTAGAAGCATAAACCTTGTAGCCCCCCTTATGTCACTATATGCCTTGGGGAGACCATAGGATAGATACATAAAGCTTGTAGCCCACCTTATGTCACTATATGCCCTGGTGAGACCATAGGATAGATGCATAAAGCTTGTAGCCCACCTTATGTCACTATATGCCCTGGTGAGACCATAGGATAGATGCATAAAGCTTTTAGCCCACCTTATGTCACTATATGCCCTGGTGAGACCTTAGGATAGATGCATAAACCTTGTAGCCCATCTTATGTAACTATATGCCCTGGTGAGACCTTAGTATAGATGCATAAACCTTGTAGCCCACCTTATGTCACTATATGCCCTGGTGAGACCTTAGGATAGATGCATAAACCTTGTAGCTCACTTTATGTCACTATATGCCATGGTGAGACCTTAGGATAGATGCATAAAGCTTGTAGCCCACCTTATGTTACTATATGCCCTGGTGAGACCTTAGGATAGATGCATAAAGCTTGTAGCCCACCTTATGTCACTACATGCCCTGGTGAGACCATAGGATAGATGCATAAAGCTTGTAGCCCACCTTATGTCACTATATGCCCTGGTGAGACCTTAGGATAGATGCATAAAGCTTGTAGCCCGCCTTATGTCACTATATGCCCTGGTGAGACCTTAGGATAGATTTATAAACCTTGTAGCCCACCTTATGTCACTATATGCCCTGGTGAGTCTTAGGATAGATGCATAAAGCTTGTAGCCCACTTTATGTCCAGGTGAGACCTTAGGATAGATGCATAAAGCTTGTAGTCCACCTTATGTTACTATATGCCATGGTGAGACCTTAGGATAGATGCATAAAGCTTGTAGCCCACCTTATGTTACTATATGCCCTGGTGAAACCTTAGGATAGATGCATAAAGCTTGTAGCCCACCTTATGTCACTACATGCCCTGGTGAGACCATAGGATAGATGCATAAAGCTTGTAGCCCACCTTATGTCACTATATGCCCTGGTGAGACCTTAGGATAGATGCATAAAGCTTGTAGCCCACCTTATGTCACTATATGCCCTGGTGAGACCTTAGGATAGATGTATAAACCTTGTAGCCCACCTTATGTCACTATATGCCCTGGTGAGTCTTAGGATAGATGCATAAAGCTTGTAGCCCACTTTATGTCCAGGTGAGACCTTAGGATAGATGCATAAAGCTTGTAGCCCACCTTATGTTACTATATGCCATGGTGAGACCTTAGGATAGATGCATAAAGCTTGTAGCCCACCTTATGTAACTATATGCCCTGGTGAAACCTTAGGATAGATGCATAAAGCTTGTAGCCCACTTTATGGCACTATATGCCCTAGTGAGACCTTAGGGTAGATGCATAAAGCTTGTAGCCCACCTTATGTCACTATATGCCCTGGTGAGACCTTAGGGTAGATGCATAAAGCTTGTAGCCCACCTTATGTTACCATATGCACTGGTGAGACCTTAGGATAGATGCGTAAAGCTTGTAGCCCACTTTATGGCACTATATGCCCTGGTGAGGCCTTAGGATAGATGCATAAAGCTTGTAGCCCACCTTATGTCACTATATGCCCTGGTGAGACCTTAGGATAGATGCATAAAGCTTGTAGCCCCCCTTATGTCACTATATGCCCTGGTGAGACCTTAGGGTAGATGCATAAAGCTTGTAACCCACTTTATGTCACTATATGCCCTGGTGAGACCTTAGGGTAGAAGCATAAACCTTGTAGCCCCCCTTATGTCACTATATGCCCTGGTGACACCATAGGATAGATGCATAAAGCTTGTAGCCCACCTTATGTCACTATATGCCCTGGTGAGACCATAGGATAGATGCATAAAGCTTGTAGCCCACCTTATGTCACTATATGCCCTGGTGAGACCATAGGATAGATGCATAAAGCTTGTAGCCCACCTTATGTCACTATATGCCCTGGTGAGACCTTAGGATAGATGCATAAACCTTGTAGCCCATCTTATGTCACTATATGCCCTGGTGAGACCTTAGGATAGATGCATAAACCTTGTAGCTCACTTTATGTCACTATATGCCCTGGTGAGACCTTAGGATAGATGCATAAAGCTTGTAGCCCACCTTATGTCACTATATGAACTGGTGAGACCTTAGGATAGGATAGATGCATAAAGCTTGTAGCCCACCTTATGCCCTGGTGAGACCTTAGGATAGATACATAAAGCTTGTAGCCCACCTTATGTCCCTATATGCCCTTTTGAGACCTTAGGATAGATGCATAAAGCTTGTAGCCCACTTTATTATTATTATTATCGGTTATTTGTAGAGCGCCAACAGATTCCACACTATATGCCATAGGTGAGACCTTAGGATAGATGCATAAAGCTTGTAGCCCACTTTATTATTATTATTATTATCGGTTATTTGTAGAGCGCCAACAGATTCCACACTATATGCCATAGGTGAGACCTTAGGATAGATGCATAAAGCTTGTAGCCCACTTTATACTGCTATATACCTTTGTTAGACCTTAGGATGTATGCATAAAGCTGGTAGCCCACTTTATGTCACTATATGCCCTGGTAAGACCATAGAATGGATACATAAAGCTTGTACCCTACTTTATGCCACTATCCACCCTTAGACCTTAGGATGGATGCATAAACCTTTTAGCCCACTTTATGCTACTTTATGCCCTGGAGAAACCTTAGGACAGTTGAATAAAGCTTGTAGCCCATTTTATGCTGTAATATACCCTGGTGAGACCTTTAGTTACGTTTGTAACTCAATATTCCTCACAATACACACACACATTTTTAAAATCCTTTGAAATTATTTTCCAAACGTAGCTGCTGATGAAAGGTTACAAACTGTTTTAGATCAAGGTTGTTAATTTGCATATAAAAATGTCTCACTTTAGGAAATATGTTATCACCTAGTGATCTGAAGCAGACTATTTCTGCAGGAAGCTCTTGGCTTGAAGACATTGGCATGTATAGATGTCAGGGGCTTATTTTGGCCTAGGCAAACAAGGCACTTGCCTAGGGCAGGAGATTGGAAGGGGCAGCACATTTTTATGGCTATACTAGTCCTAAAGCCCATTTTTTTTTTTTATACTAGTCCTAAAGGGCCATTTTTTGCAGGGTACAGCGGTCCCACCCCCTTGCGCTCTCTCCCTGCCCCTCTCTTTTGCTCTCTCTCCCCCTCTCTTTTGTGCTTTCTCTCCCCCTCTCTTTTGAGATCTCTCTCCCCCCTCTCTTTTGCGCTCTCTCTCCCCCCTCTTTTGCGCGCTCTCTCCCCCCTCTTTTGCGCTCTCTCTCTCCCCCTCTCTTTTGCGCTCTCTCTCCCCCTCTCTTTTGTGCTCTCCCTCTCACCCCTCTTTTGTGCTCTCTCTCACCCCTCTCTTTTGCGCTCTCTCTCCCTCCTCTCTTTTGTGCTCTCTCCCCTGTCTCTCTCCCCTCTATCTCTCTCTCTCTCCCCTCTATCTCTCTCTCCCCTCTATTTCTCTCTCCCCTCTATTTCTCTCTCCCCTCTATCTCTCTATCTCTCCCCTCTATCTCCCTCTCCCCTCTATCTCTCTCTCTCACTCTCTCTCTCCCCTCTATCTCTCTCTCCCCTCTATCTCTCTCTCCCCTCTATCTCTCTCTCTCTCCCCTCTATCTCTCTCTCTCTCCCCTCTATCTCTCTCTCTCCCCTCTATCTCTCTCTCTCAACTCTATCTCTCTCTCCCCCCTCTCTCTCCCCCTCTCTCTCTCTCTCTCTCTCTCTCCCTCTCTCTCCCCCTCTCTCTCTCTCTCTCCCTCTCTCTCCCCCTCTCTCTCCCCCTCTCTCTCTCTCCCCCTCTCTCTCTTTCTCCCCTCTCTCTCCCCCTCTCTCTCTCTCCCCTCTCTCTCTCCCCTCTCTCTATCTCCCCCCTCTCTCTCCCCCTCTCTCTCCCCCTCTCTCTCCCCCTCTCTCTCCCCCTCTCTCTCCCCCTCTCCCTCCCCCTCTCTCTCCCCCTCTCCCTCCCCCTCTCCCTCTCCCTCCCCCTCTCCCTCCCCTCCCTCTTTCTCTCCCTCCTCTCTCTCACTCCCCCTCCCCTCTCTCATTCCCCCTCCCCTCTCTCACTCCCCCTCCCCTCTCACACTCCCCCTCCCCCTCCCCCTCTCTCACTCCCCCTCCCCTCTCTCACTCTCCTCTCTCACTCTCCTCTCTCCCTCCCCTCTCTCTCTCTCTCCCCCTCCCCTCTGTCTCTCCCTCCCCTCTCTCTCTCACTCCCCCTCCCCTCTCTCTCTCACTCCCCCTCTCTCTCTCCCTCCCCTCTCTCTCTCCCTCCCCTCTCTCTCTCCCCTCTCTCTCTCTCCTCCTCCCGCCTCTCTCTCTCTCTCTCCTCCCCTCTCTCTCTCCTCCCCCTCTCTCTCCTCCCCCTCTCTCTTCTCCCCCTCCGCCTCTCTTTCTCTTCCCCCCCTCTCTTTTGATCTCTCTGTCCCCTTTCTTTTGCTCTCCCTCCCCCTCTCTTTTGCTGTCTCTCCCCCTCTCTTTTGCTCCCTCTCTTGTGCTCTCTTTATCTCCCCTCTTGATCTCTCTCTCCCCACTTGATCTCTCTCTTACCTTTCTTATCTTTTTCCTACCCCCTCTCTCCCCTCTTTTGAGCTGTTTTGAGCTCTCAGACTGCACAGCCTTTCACGGCCCGCCTGGCCACGCCCCTTCATGCTCGACCACGCCCCCTCACGGCCCTCACGCTCGGCCACGCCCCATTCACGCGCAGCCACGCTCGGTCACGCACGCTTCTGCTCGCACTGCAGAGCAGAGACTTAGGGACTCTCAAAGGCCAGGTGTGTTTGTCCTCGTGCTGTGCTGACTACTGCGCATGACAGCTTCGGACAAACACACTTGGCCGGATTTGTAAGAAGTTTAGTTATTCTAGAAATATTGTACTGGTATATAATTTTGCCCAAAAAGCGTACATTCTAGGAGGGTATAATAAGAGACTGCCCATGGAGCTTAAGGTTTAGAGGTAGCTCTGAGCCTTTCTTTTATTCAGCTACTGCAGCTATTGCCTTTAGTTCTGTTGGCTTACAGCACTTAGTATTGTGTTTGAGGAAGTTTTGTTTCAAGAAATCTGTGTTTATAGGGTTTTATGTATAATGCAGCAATATATAGATAAGTGTGTATGACTCTGTGCCTGTATGTAGCTGTAACTTTGTGTGTGTATGACTCTGTGCATGTATGTAGCTATAACTTTGTGTGTGTTAACATTTATTTTGGAAATGCCATAAAAGAAATTCACCTTACGTCCTAACCAAAACTTATTATGGCCTAAAACCTTGGCGCATGGGGGGCAGCAGAATTTTAAGTGCCTAGGGCAGCACAAAACCCCTACAAAAAATACCACTGATAGATGTGGTACTACTGGTTGCAAACCTTGTCTTTTATCAGCACGGATGACTATTTTGAATCTATGGTGAAAGGTAAGTAACAAAATGTAATCTTGTGTATACTGTAGATCAACTTATGTGATTTATTTAATTTGGTGTACTCAGTGTCGTAGATAGGTTGGCCCTAGTGTTCCTGACACATATGGACAAGTCACATGATGTAACAACCAATGTCGGCTAAATTGTTATTTTAAATTAAAATGCGTTATTGATTGCAACAATCTATGAGTAAGGTAGTAGCTGAAACACATCTGATGCAATACACTAGCTATCACCAAGATTATAAATTCTGCGCTATACCGGGTGCGTAAATAACGCAAAAAAAATAGCGTTATCGCACTTTCAATAGCAATGCCATTACAAGTTACTGAAAAACCTTCTCTTGTTGTGCAGTATGGTGCGATAAGCTCCATACCGCTCAAAACCCAAGGCCTGACTTTACGTGCTCGTGCACGCTTTCCCCCATAGTCAGAAAAAAATGCGGAATGGCGATCACTGTAACGCAACCCCATTGATATCTATGGGGAAAAGAAAGTTATGTTAAAACCTAACATAAACCCCTAGTCTAAACACACCTAATCCCCCCGACATCGCAGACACTAAATAAAAGGATTAACCCCTAATCCGCCGTCCCCGACATCACGGACACTAAATAAACCTATTGACCACTAAACCTAGCGCCCCCTCCACATCTCTACTACTATAATAAACCTATTAACCACTAAACCACCGGGCCCCCCACATCACAACACATTAAATTAAACCTTTAACCCCTAAACCTAATACTCCCCTAATTTTAAATTAAATTTACAATATAAGTATCTTTAAATAAATAAAAACTTACCTGTGAAATAAAAAAAAACTAAGTTTAAACTATAAAGTAACCTAACATTACTATTTTAAAACGAAAAAATAAAAAATAAAAAAATCCTAATACTACAAAAAATTTTAAAAAAATGACATTACAAAAAAATAAAAACTCTAAAATTACGAAAAATAAAAAACGAAATTATCCAAAATAATAAAAATTATACCTAATCTAATACCCCTATAAAAACAAAAAAGTCCCCCAAAATAAAAACACCCCCTAACCTAACAAAAAACTACCAATAGCCCTTAAAAGTGCCTTGCCCTAAGATAAACAGCTCTTTTACCTAAAAATTACAAAGTCCCCCTAACAGTAACCCCCCCCCCACCTAACCAACCCTCCAAAATAAAAATAAAAACTAGTTCTAAAAAAACCTAAGCTACCCATTGCCCCTAAAGGGGCATTTAAAAGGGCATTCAGCTATTTTACTGCCCATTGCTAATCTAAAAAAAAACACCCAAAAAAATAACAAAAAAAAACTAACACTTACCCCAGAAAATCTACTCACAGTTCCTGAAGTCCGGACATCAATCTTCATCCAGGCAGTGAGAACTCCATCCAGGTGGCGATATCTTCATCAGTGGCGTCAGTAGGGGGTTGCAGGGTTTTTTTGTTTTTTGTTTGTTTTTTAATTTTATTGAAATTCAAAGAAATAAAATGTAGAGATGCATATATTTTTTTATTAGAGGGGCCAGTTGTAGACACTTCATTTTTTTGCCCCTTGAGCCAGCGCTGCAATTTCCACAAATAGTTTTCCCGGCTGCTGTTGCTTGTTTGTACTTTGCTCCTCCCCTGCCAAATTTCACTATGAATGTTGTGCGCTGCTATCCTAAACCTGCCTGCCTATCTGTGCTCACTGCTCAGTGACGTGTGGAGCAGTGGAGTTACTCACTGCTGTGCTGTCTCTCTAAACGGGAACTGGGAAATCATGAGGGGGATGTCTGGCACCTGACCGCATGACTGTCTGACACTGTCTCTAAAGTGAAGGAACCACGTATGATGCCCATCAGACCGGTATGGTTACAGTACACTAAGTGCACACTGAAGAGGTAGGAGGGGAGGGCGGGCGAGGGTCTGGGGGTGGGCAGAGTGCAAAGGTGATTGGCCATAAGAAGCGGTAGGCAGGCGGCCCGGGGCTGTGCACTGACAGACTTGTAACAGAGTCAGAGAGCAGAATTTTCATAGTTTGCGCTCCTAAACCTTTTCTTTAATGATTTATTTTTAGAGTGCTCTGTTTATCTTTTATTTGATGCTCTGCTGAGCCAGGGAGCAGCTCTAGGCATGAGCTTTATAATTAATGCAGTGCATTTACATATTTTGTATGTGTGTGTGTCTGAGTTTGTGTGTGTGTGTGTCTGAGTGCTTTTGTGTGTGTGTGTGTGTGTGTTTGTGTGTGTGCCTGAGTGTTTTTGTGTGTGTGTCAGAGTGTTTATATGTGTGTGTGTGTGTGTGTGCCTTAGTGTTTGTTTGTGTGTGTGTCAGAGTGTTTTGTGTGTGTGTGTGTGTGTCAGAGTGTTTGTGTGTGTGTGTCAGAGTGTTTGTGTGTGTGTGTGTCAGAGTGTTTGTGTGTGTGTGTGTTTGTGTGTGCATCTGAGTGTGTTTTTAAGTGTGTCTGAGTGTTTGTTTGTGTGTGTGCCTGTGTTTTTGTTTGTGTGTGTCTGCTTTCTGGGGTGAGGGGAGGTGACACCAACCCTAGTGACGCCACTGATCTTCATCCATCACAGGGGCATCTCCTATCTTTATCCAGGCAGTGAGAACTCTTCATCCAGGGAGCGACATTTTCATCCATTGCGGGGGCATCTCCTATCTTCATCCCGGTGGTGCAGAGCTGGGAAGGCCCGGAGCGGTGGAGGCGAGGAGCTTCGTCGCCGGTGGCGCAGACATCCAGTGTGGAGGATCCTCTTCATACAATCACTGCCGTACACTGAAGCTTGAATGCAAGGTACCCAATTAAAATGGGGCACCATGCATTCCTATTGGCTGACATTTTCAAATCAGCCAATAGGATGAGAGCTACTGAAATAGGGTACCTTGCATTCAAGCTTCAGTGTACGGCAGTGATCGTATGAAGAGGATCCTCCATGTTGGATGTCCGCGCCGCCAGCGACGATGCTCCGCGCCTCCACAGCTCCAGGCCACCGGGAAGAAGATAGGAGATGCCCCTGCGATGGATGAATATGTCGCTGCCTGGATGAAGATGGATGTCAGGACTTCAGAAACTGTGAGAAGATTTTCTGGGGTTAGTGTTAGTGTCTTTTATTTATTTTTTTGGGTGTTTGTTTTTTTTTAGATTAGGAGGCCTATTTAACAAATGTCTTGTGGACCTGATCTGACAGTGCAGTTCAGGTCCACAAGACATCCAGCAGGGGGTGTCAATCAACCCGATCGTACTTGATTGGGTTGAATTGTGGCGATTCCTGTTTGCCTGCTCAGAGCAGGCGGACAGGGTTATAGAGCAGTGATCCAAAACCTGCAGGCTCGCCAAAAACACGGGGCGTCAAGCTCCATACAAAGCTTGATAGATAGGCCCCTAGGGATGGGCAGTAAAAGAGCTGGATGCCCTTTAGGGGCAATGGGTAGCTTAGGTTTTGTTTTAGACTTAGGTTTTTTTTATTTTGGGGGGTTGGTTGGGTGGGGGGTTTACTGTTAGGGGGCTTTGTAATTTTTAGGTAAAACAGCTATAGCCCTTAAAAGGTCCTTTTGTAGGGCAATGCCCTACAAAAGGACCTTTTAAGGGCTATTGGTAGTTTATTATTATGTTGGGGGTGTTTTTATTTTGGGGGGGGGCTTTTTCATTTTTATATGGGTATTCGATTAGTTGTAATTTTTATTATTTTGGCTCATTTCATTTATTATTTTTTGTAATGTAATTTTTTTAAAAAATTTCATAGTGTTAGGATTTTTTTAAATTTGTAATTTAGGTTTTTTTATTTTTTGGTAATTTTATTGTTTTAAAATAGTAATGTTAGGTTACTTTATAGTTTAAACTTAGTTTTTTTTTTATTTCACAGGTAAGTTTTTATTTATTTAAAATTAGGGCAGGTATTAGGTTCAGGGTTTAATACTTTAATTCAGTGTGTTGCGAAGTGGGGGGCCGGCGGTTTAGGGGTTAATAGGTTTAGTTTAGTATTTGCGATGTGGGGGGCTGGCAGTTTAGGGGTTAATAGGTTTAGTTTAGTAGTGCAATGTGGGGGGCTGGCAGTTTAGGGGTTAATAGGTTTAGTTTAGTAGTGCAATGTGGGGGGCTGGCAGTTTAGGGGTTAATAGGTTTAGTTTAGTAGTGCAATGTGGGGGGCGGTGATTTAGGGGTTAATAGGTTTATTATAGTAGTTGCAATGTGGGGGGCCTGCGGTTTAGGGGTTAATAGGTTTATTATAGTAGTAGCAATGTGGGGGGCCCGCGGTTTAGGGGTTAATAGCTTTATATAGTATTTGCAATGCGGGAGGGTGGCGGTTTAGGGGTTAATAGGTAGTTTATGGGTGTTAGTGTACTTTTTAACATTTTAGTTACGAATTTTGTGAAACATTTTTGTTTTGCAAAATCCAAAACTACTGGTCTCAGATCGCAGAATGGATTGTGTTTGGTATAGGCTATAACGCAAGCATTTTAGCCGGACCGCACAACCTGTAATACGGCACTATGGAAAATTCCGCACTCAAACGTTATGTTTTGAGTGCGGAATGGATCATTGCATTACAGGCTAAAACGCTTGCATTATAGCTATACCGCAGCTACTTGTAATACGGGAGACCTGCCATTCCACGCGCAATGGACAATTTTTCAGCAGTATAGCCGTACCGCACCATACCGCAAAACTTGTAATCTTGGTGTAAGTAATTTTATTATAGTGACTTATAAAGTATTCTGTTTTATTTTTAAGTAGTGTCAGCTCTCTTTTTGATTTGAATAAAGTCATGTTCCACTTTGCTTTAGAACCTTCCACTTGTTTGATGCATGACATGCGGCTGCAGGTCTACAGAGTGCTTAATGGCAGCGAGCGGCTCAGTGACTGGCAATGATAGGCATCACAAGACTTTAAAAGGTACAGTTTCCAGGATATTACCATGGTGCATGGAAGGAGAGCACAGAGTGAATACTAGCGCCACCAAACAAGTTATTTCAAGTGATCAGTTTTGCGGCATTGATCTTAAAGGGACAGTATACACCTATTTTCATATAACTGCATGTAATAGACACTACTATAAAGAAGAATAAGCACAGATACTGATCTAAAAATCCAGTATGAAACCTTTTTAAAACTTACTTAGAAGCTCCCAGTTTAGCATTGTTGATGAGGTAGTCTGGGACACCCACTAAAAGGACCTGGGCAAAAAGAGCAGAAACTCCCTGCCTCCCCCCTTCCCTGCATATTAAAAGACAGATAAAATAAACAGGAGCAGCAGGAGTCTGTAAACGAGCGTATACATCTGGCACTTTGGGGCTTGGTTAGGAGTCTGAAAATCAGCACAATGTTCTCAAAAAATATGCAAAAACTACAATTTTTTATAAAAACACTACCAGATGGGCTATATAAATGGATCATCTACAAAACATCTATTAAAAAAAATCTAGTGTACAATGTCCCTTTAAGCATTGAAGAGGCAAAACACAGGATGCACAAGGTAGACCCTAACTTCAGGACTTTGGATATTGCTACCTCGTTAACTTTTACTCCCCATAGACTTTAATTAGCTTTAGACCTACAGCACTAACCCTGAAGGTAGTTGTTCATATTTTACATTCCAATTTTCTTCACATAGACGAACATTTTCTTTTTAAATATATATTTCTATATATCTGTTTATAGATATACCTGCCTGTATGCACAGATATTTATACATATATATACTGTATATCCATTATAGCCCTTTCCATTTAAACACATTGGCATAAATCATATACCTTTTAACCCTTATAAAAAAATGATTAATATTAATAAAATAAATATATTGTTATCAGATAGTGTGTATATGAATGTAACACTTTATTTTAATGTATTTATGTTGTGTTTGGTGCACATTTTTATTTATTTAACTTTCACTCTTTACGCTTAGGGGCCAATTTATGAAAGTGCGAGCAGACATGATACGATGTAGTGTATTATGTCCGCCGTACATCGATAAATGTCGACAGCATACACTGTCGGCATTTATCATTGCACAAGCAGTTCTTGTGAGCTGCTTGTGCAATGCCGCCCCCTGCAGATTTGCGGCCAATCGGCTGCTAGCAGGGGGTGGTAATCAGCCGATCGTATAGGATGAGGCGGATTGATGTCCGCAGCCTCAGAGCAGGCGACAAGTTATGGAGCAGTCTGAAGGAAACCCTATATCTTAGATTGTGCTCGATCGAACTGGTTTAATTTCAGCTTGTAATACATGGACAAGTTAGCCCAAGCGCGATATTGAATACTTACAATCTGGCCCTTTGTTCTCTAGCTAGCTGATTATTATTGGCTACACACAAATGCTTACGGCAATAGTGCAATGATTCAATATTCTGATATATCCAGGCTTTTGTACATTTAGGTCCCTTTAAGGGCCATTGTATTAAAAAAACGACATCCTCTAATCCATTACAACAAGTAATTTTAAGGCTATCAACTACAGACTACTGTAAGTTTAACCCCGGTAAAGGGGTTAAGCACACAGTAGAAATACTGCTTGAGACTCATAGAAAACTACTGGTCCCAAGAGGAAAATGGCGCTTAACCCATTAGCTGCTCTAGTTCCACATCCTGCAGCTAGCACTGCTAACCAGGGCCCGTGTTCTGTAATATTTGCCTACCTTGTTACGTTTTCCTACCTACGTAACGCGTACGGCCAAGCCTACATCTAGATAGAGCACTTTCATATCCGCCATGTTTGTTTGAAATGGAGGCTGATGTTAAAATAGTGATCGGAAAGTTATATTTGGCTATTTTGAGTGCAGATGTTGCTGAAACATAAAACATTAAAAGATAAACACAAAATATTAAGTATGGCATTAGCTTGTGATGATAGCATTCATTTTATACATTTATTTTTCAGGCTAGAGATATATTTCAATTTTTTGTTCTTACATAGCGTGAATTTTATAAATGTATTTTTCAGGCTATCATCACAAGCTAATGCCATACATAATATTTTGTGTTTATGTTTTAATTTTTTATGTTTCAGCGAGATCTGCAATCAAAACACCCAAATATAACCATCCGATCACTATTTTAACATCCGCCTCCGTTTGAAACAAAAATGGTGGCTATGAAACCGCTCTATTTCCTCTGCATTTGCGGGATTTACATGTAGGTGTGGCCGTACTTGTTACTGTAGGTAGGAAAACGAATATTATACAGAACACCGGATTTACAGCACAGGATTTTAAACAATTGCAATTTTGGAGTAGACTGTCCCTTTAAAAGGATGTGAAACCAAAATATTCTTTCAACAAGTATATCATTTTAAACAACTTTCTAATTTACTTCTGATATAAATGTTTCTTTGTACTCTTGGTATCTTTTGCTGAAAAGCAGAAACATATGCTTAGGAGCTGCCCCATTTCTGGAACACTATATGGCAGCAGTTTTGCAACGTTATCAGTTTGAGAGAGCACTAGATGACAGCACTAGCTCTAGCCATGTAGTGCTCCAGATGCCTACCGAGGTATCTCTTCAACAAAGAATATCATGGGAACAAAGCAAATTTGATAGAGGAAAATTGGAAACTTTTTTAAAATGTTATGCTCTGTCTGAATCACAAAAGAAAATGTTTGGGTTTCATATCCCTTTAAGATCTTATGTCTTAGTTAGGTATTTATAATAGGCAGGGCCTGCTGCTGATTGGATCTGCACCATTATACGCTCTGGACCAGCAGTGCTCTGCGAGTCGCAAGTGATATTTCTAATGTTTATTTCACCCCTTTGTGGAAGTTAAGCACACAGTTAGTGTAGAGTTGATAGTCTTACAATTACATGCGTTAATGGTATAAGCAGTCATTGTTTGACTATAGTGGCCATTTAAAGGGAAACAAATTTAACAGTCCATAAAGTTAGTTTTTATTGACTGATCACCTGCACTTCAAATAATAAAGAATTGGTAAAGGTGATGTATTGAACAGCTGAAGAAGCAAACAGAGCAATTGGGGTAGATTTACCATAGTGCGAGCGGAAATGATACAATGTAGCGTATCATGTCTGCTGCACATCGATAAATGCAGACAGCATACGCTCTAGGCATTTATCATTGCACCAGCAGTTCTTGTGAACTGCTGGTGCAATGTCGCCCCCTGCTGGTGCAATGCCGCTAGCAGGGGGTATCAATCAACATGATCGTATTCGATTGGGTTGATTTCTGTCCGTGGCCTCAGAGCAGACGGACAACTTATGGAGCAGGGGTCTTTAGACCGCTGCTTCATAACTTCGGTTTCCGGCGAGCCTAAAGACACGCGCAGAAACAGGGGCATCAAGCTCCATACAGAGCCTGATAAATCGTCCCCAATGTCTCCTCTGAGAAATACAAAATGTCACAAGAGTCTTTATCATTGAGGTATCAGCCCTATAACATCATGTCAGCTCTCAGCCAACAAAGCGCCACTGATACAAATGCAACAAAAAAAACTAAACAAAATATTTCTCAAGCTAAAACTTTCCCCGACAAACTCACTCCATAATAATGACACTAGAAGCTATTAAGTATGAAACACACCTGATTAAATAATATAATTTTATCCTCCATCGGAGCCAGGGACTTAATATTGCATGGGATGCTGGTTCACTTACTCAGTTTTACTGTTAAATAAGATCTGAACAGCCCATTTTCAACATCCACTACCCACCATTCTATATAAAGCATTCATCTTATTATCAGCAAAATTTGGGGAACTCATAAACATGATTTGCTTTTTAAAGTATATTTTAAAGTAATGGCTAAGTAATGTATGAGTAATAGGAGGCTGAGGTGAGGGCACTTTGGGGATGATGCACGTAATATATGAGTAAGGGGGGCTGAGGTGATGGCACTTTTTGAATGATGCACATAATATATGAGTAAGGGGAGGCTGAGTTGAGGGCACTTTTTGGATGATGCACATAATGTATGAGTAAGGGGAGGCTGAGTTGAGGGCACTTTTTAAATGATGCACATAATATATGAGTAAGGGGAGGCTGAGTTGAGGGCACTTTTTGGATGATGCACATAATGTATGAGTAAGGGGAAGCTGAGGTGAGGGCACTTTGGGGATGATGCACATAATGTATGAGTAAGGGGAGGCTCAGGTGAAGGCACTTTTTGGATGATGCACATAATGTATGAGTAAGGGGAGGCTGAGGTGAGGGAACTTTTTGGATGATGCACATAATGTATGAGTAAGGGGAGGTTCAGGTGAGGGCACCTTTTGGATGATGCACATAATGTATGAGTAAGGGGAGGCTGAGGTGAAGGCACTTTGGGGATGTTGCACATAATGTATGAGTAAGGGGGGCTGAGGTGAGGGCACTTTGGGGATGAGGCACATAATGTATGAGTAAGGAGAGGCTGAGGTGAGGGCACTTTGGGGATGATGCACGTAATGTATGAGTAAGGGGAGGCTGAGGTGAGGGCACTTTGGGGATGATGCACGTAATGTATGAGTAAGGGGAGGCTGAGGTGAGGGGCACTTATGATATGATGATGCACATAATGTATCAATAAGGGGAGACTGAGGTGAGGGCACTTTGGAGATGATGCACATAATGTATGAGTAAGGGGAGGCTAAGGTGAGGGCACTTAGGGGATGATGCACATAATGTATGAGTAAGGGGAGGCAGAGTTGAGGGAACTTCAGGGTGATGCACATAATGTATGAGTAAGGAAGGTTGAGATGAGGGAACTTCTGGGTGATGAACATAATGTATGAGTAAGGGGAGGCTGAGGTGAGGCACTTTGGAGATGATGCACATAATGTATGAGTAAAGGGAGGCTGAGGTGAGGGCACTTTGGAGATTATGCACATAATGTATGAGTAAGGGGAAGCTAAGGTGAGGGCACTTTTTGGATGATGCACATAATGTATGAGTAAGGGGAGGCTGAGGTTAGGGCACTTTTTGGTTGATGCACATAAAGTATGAGTAAGTGGAGGCTGAGGTATGGGGCACTTATGATATGATAATGCACATAATGTATCAATAAGTGGAGACTGAGGTGAGGGCACTTTGGGGATGATGCACATAATGTATGAGTAAGGGGAGGCTGAGGTGTGGTGCACTTAGGGGTTATGCACATAATGTATGGTTAAGGGGAGGCTGGGGTGAGGGCACTTTGGAGATGATGCACATAATGTATGAGTAAGGGGAGGCTGGGGTTAGGGGCAATTTGGGGATGATGCACATAATATATGAGTAAGTAGAGGCTGAGGTGAGGGCACTTTGGGTATGAGGCACATAATGTATGAGTAAGGGGAGGCGAAAGTGAATGCACTTTGAGGATGAGGCACATAATGTGTGAGTAAGGGGAAACTGAGTTGAGAGTACTTTGGGGATGATGTACATAATGTATGAGTAAGGGAAGGTTGTGTTGAGAGGCACTTTGGGGATAATACACATAATGTATGTGTAAGGGGATGCTGATGTGAGGGCACTTTGGAGATGATGCACATAATGTATGAGTAAGGAGAGGCTGAGGGGAGGGCACTTTGGGTTGATGCACATAATGTATGGGTAAGGGGAGGCTGAGGTGAGGGCATTTTGGAGATGATGCACATAATGTATAAGTAAGGGGAGGCTGGGGTTAGGGGCACTTTGGGGATGATGCACATAATGTATGAGTAAGGGGAGGCTGAGGTGAGGGCACTTTGGGGATGAGGCACATAATGTATGAGTAAGGGGAGGCTAAGGTGTGGGGCACTTTGGAGATGATGCACATAATGTATGAGTAAGGGGAGGCTGAGTTGAGGGCACTTTGGAAATGATGCACATAATGTATGAGTAAGGGGAGGCTGAAGTGAGGGCACTTTGGAGATAATGCACATAATGTATGAGTAAGGGGAGGCTGAGGGGAAGGCACTTTGGGTATGAGGCACGCAATGTATGAGTTAGGGGAGGCTGAGGTGAGGGCACTTTGGGGATGATGCACATAATGTATGAGTAAGGGGAGGCTGAGGTGTGGGGCACTTTAGAGATGACGCACATAATGTATGAGTAAGGGGAGGCTAAGGTGAGGGCACTTTGGGGATGAGGCACATAATGTACAAGTAAGGGGAGGCTGAGGTGTGGGGCACTTTGGGGAAGAGGCAAATAATGTATGAGTAATGGGAGGACATTTTGGGTATGAGGCACATAATGTATGAGTAAAGGGAGGGCACTTTGGGTATGAAGCACATAATGCATGAGTAAGGGGAGGCTGAGGTGAGGGCACTTTGGGTATGAGGAACATAATGTATGAGTAAGGGGAGGACACTTTGGGTATGAGGCACATAATGTATGAGCAACGGGAGGACACTTTGGATATGAGGCACATAATTTCTGAGTAAAGGGAGGACACTTTGGGTATGAGGCACATAATGTATGAGTAACGGGAGGACACTTTGGATATGAGGCACATAATTTATGAGTAAGAGGAGGACACTTTGGGTATGAGGCACATAATGTATGAGTAACGGGAGGACACTTTGGGTATGAGGCACATAATGTATGAGTAATGGGAGGCTGGAGTAAGCAGCACTTATTAAACAGTTGGGAAATGATGCTGAATTAAGAGCAATGCTATGGTTAGCCTTGATGTCTTGTGCACACACATCACGTTTGTATACAGATCTCCCTTTGGATATTGTTGAACCGAACAAATATTGTTTTAATTTCCATTAGATAGATAGTAGAACAGTGGCACCACACCAGAATCAATCACACAGCCTGCCTCTGTCTGCTCTCGGCCTGACGTTCATGCCACTGTGCATTTGCTTAACCAGTTTAATAGTACAGAGCCAAAGAAATAGCAGAGAAAGTTTAAAGTGATTTTCTGCAGGGCTCACAGAGGCTCCTTCCTAAATGAAATAATGTGTTTATTCTAAAGTCTATGCTGCATTTGCATAATGGTCACATCTTTCCTCAGCTCCCAGTGAGACTCTAGACATGACTATTGAAGCCCTTCACAAAGCAGTTATTGTAAAACCTCTCCTGCATGGTCGCACTGCCATACAGCCAGTGCATATGTATGCCAGTCACGTGCCCTTTTTAGCTGTATGTTTGGCACATAGGGTAATTAACTTTTTCTGGGTTATAAAATGATCACTCGTAAATTGTAATCACTAATACAAGGTGCCAAAAAACATTTTTTTTTTTACAAATTGTTGCAGTGCAAGGGTTAAATAGAAAATTGCAACAATATATTTAATTTTCCTTTGTTTTATTTTTTTGCAGTTGAAAAAAAATTAGAATATCAAGTCAAGACATTAATTTAAATGCCAGTGATTACCAGTTTATTTTAGTGACTCTTTGTGCACCACTGCTAGTTTATATACATTTTATATCTGTACAATTACATACTAGGGGCTACTAGTTTATATACACTGTACACTTAAATACCAGAGCCTACTAGTTGATATACACTGTATATCTGTACACTTACATATCAGGGGCAGTTAGTTTATATATACACTGTACACTTAAATACCAGAGCCTACTAGTTTATATACACTGTACACTTACATACCATGGGCTGCTAGTTTATATACACTGTATCTCTGTACATTTACATACCAGGGGCTACTAGTTTATATACACTGTATCTCTGTACACTTACATACCAGGGGCTGCTAGTTTATATACACTGTATCTCTGTACACTTACATACCAGGGGCTACTAGTTTATATACACTGTATCTCTGTACACTTACATACCAGGGGCTACTAGTTTATATACACTGTATCTCTGTACACTTACATACCAGGGGCTACTAGTTTATATACACTGTATCTCTGTACACTTACATACCAGGGGCTGCTAATTTATATACACTGTATCTCTGTACACTTACATACCAGGGTCTACTAGTTTATATACACTGTACACTTAAATACCATAGCCTAAGAGTTGATATACACTGTATATCTGTACACTTACATATCAGGGGCAGTTAGTTTATATACACTGTATGTCTGTACACTTACATACCAGGGGCTGCTAGTTTATATGCACTGTATCTCTGTACACTTTCATACCAGGGCCTGCTAGTTTATATACACTGTATCTCTGTACACTTACATACCAGGGGCAGTTAGTTTATATACACTGTATGTCTGTACACTTACATACCAGGGGCTACTAGTTTATATGCACTGTATCTCTGTACACTTTCATACCAGGGGCTGCTAGTTTATATACACTGTATCTCTGCACACTTACATACCAGGGGCAGTTAGTTTATATACACTGTATCTCTGTACACTTACATACCAGGGGCTACTAATTTATATGCACTGTATCTCTGTACACTTACATACCAGAGGCATTTAGTTTATATATACTATATATCTGTACACTTAAATACCAGGGGCATTTAGTTTATATACACTGTATCTCTATAAACTTACATACCAGGTGCTGCTAGTTTATATACACTTTATCTCTGTAGACACGTACCAGTGGTTGTCAGTTTATATACACTGTATGTCTGTACACTTACATACCAGGAGCTGTTAGTTTATATGCACTGTATCTCTGTACCCTTAAATATCAGGGGCCGTTAGTTTATATACACTGTATCTCTGTACACTTACATACCAGGGGCTCCTAGTTTATATACACTGGATTTCTGTACACTTACATACCAGGGGCTACTAGTCTATATATACATCTCTGTACACTTACATACCAGGGGCTGCTAGTTTATATACACTGTATCTCTGTAGACACATACCAGTGGGTGTCAGTTTATATACACTGTATCTTTGTACACTTACATACCAGGGGCTCCTAGTTTATATACACTGGATCTCTGTATACTTACATACCAGGGACTGTTAATTTATATATACTTTATCTCTGTGCACTTACATACCAGGGGCTACTAGTCTATATATATACAGGATCTCTGTACACTTACATACCAGGGGCTGCTAGTTAATATACACAGTATCTCTGTACACTTACATACCAGGGGCTGCTAGTTTATATACACTGTATCTCTGTACACTTACATACCAGGGGCTGCTAGTTTATATACACTGTATCTCTGTAAACTTGCATACCAGGGGCTACTAGTTTAAATACACTGTATATCTGTACACTTACATATCAGGGGCAGTTAGTTTATATACACTGTATATCTGTACACTTACATACCAGGGGCATTTAGTTTATATACACTGTATCTCTATAAACTTACATACCAGCTGCTGCTAGTTTATATACACTGTATCTCTGTACACTTCCAAATCAGGGGCAGTTAGTTTATATACACTGTATCTCTGTACACTTACATACCAGGGGCTACTAGTTTATATACACTGTATCTCTGTACACTTACATACCAGGTGCTGCTAGGTTATATACACTGTATCTCTGTACACTTACATACCAGGGGCTGTTAATTTATATACACTTTATCTCTGTACACTTACATACCAGGGGCTACTAGTTTGTATACACTGTATCTCTATACACTTACATACCAGGTGCTGCTAATTTATATACACTGTATCTCTGTGCACTTACATACCAGGGGCTGCTAATTTATATACACTGTATCTCTGAAGATTTACCTACCATGGGCTGCTAGTTTATATACACTGTATCTCTGTACACTTACATACCAGGGGCTCCTAGTTTATATACACTGGATCTCTGTACACTTACATACCAGGGGCTCCTAGTTTATATACACTGGATCTCTGTACACTTTCATACCAGGGGCTGCTAGTTTATATACACTGTAAATCTGTACACTTACATACCAGGGGCAGTTAGTTTATATACACTGTATGTCTGTACACTTACATACCAGGGGCTACTAGTTTATATACACTGTATCTCTGTACACTTACATACCAGGGGCTACTAATTTATATGCACTGTATCTCTGTACACTTACATACCAGAGGCATTTAGTTTATATATACTATATCTCTGTACACTTAAATACCAGGGGCATTTAGTTTATATACACTGTATCTCTATAAACTTACATACCAGGTGCTGCTAGTTTATATACACTTTATCTCTGTAGACACATACCAGTGGTTGTCAGTTTATATACACTGTATGTCTGTACACTTACAAAACAGGTGCTGTTAGTTTATATGCACTGTATCTCTGTACCCTTAAATATCAGGGGCCGTTAGTTTATATACACTGTATCTCTGTACACTTACATACCAGGGGCTCCTAGTTTATATACACTGGATTTCTGTACACTTACATACCAGGGGCTACTAGTCTATATATACAGTATCTCTGTACACTTACATACCAGGGGCTGCTAGTTTATATACACTGTATCTCTGTAGACACATACCAGTGGGTGTCAGTTTATATACACTGTATCTTTGTACACTTACATACCAGGGGCTCCTAGTTTATATACACTGGATCTCTGTATACTTACATACCAGGGACTGTTAATTTATATACACTTTATCTCTGTGCACTTACATACCAGGGGCTACTAGTCTATATATATATACAGTATCTCTGTACACTTACATACCAGGGGCTGCTAGTTAATATACACAGTATCTCTGTACACTTACATACCAGGGGCTGCTAGTTTATATACACTGTATCTCTGTACACTTACATACCAGGGGCTGCTAGTTTATATACACTGTATCTCTGTAAACTTGCATACCAGGGGCTACTAGTTTATATACACTGTATATCTGTACACTTACATATCAGGGGCAGTTAGTTTATATACACTGTATATCTGTACACTTACATACCAGGGGCATTTAGTTTATATACACTGTATCTCTATAAACTTACATACCAGCTGCTGCTAGTTTATATACACTGTATCTCTGTACACTTCCAAATCAGGGGCAGTTAGTTTATATACACTGTATCTCTGTACACTTACATACCAGGGGCTACTAGTTTATATACACTGTATCTCTGTACACTTACATACCAGGTGCTGCTAGGTTATATACACTGTATCTCTGTACACTTACATACCAGGGGCTGTTAATTTATATACACTTTATCTCTGTACACTTACATACCAGGGGCTACTAGTTTGTATACACTGTATCTCTATACACTTACATACCAGGTGCTGCTAATTTATATACACTGTATCTCTGTACACTTACATACCAGGGGCTGCTAATTTATATACACTGTATCTCTGAAGATTTACATACCATGGGCTGCTAGTTTATATACACTGTATCTCTGTACACTTTAATACCAGGGGCTGCTAGTTTATATACACTGTATCTCTGTACAATTACATACCAGGGGCTCCTAGTTTATATACACTGGATCTCTGTACACTTACATACCAGGGGCTCCTAGTTTATATACACTGGATCTCTGTACACTTACATAGCAGGGGCTGCTAGTTTATATACACTGTATGTCTGTACACTTACATACCAGGGGCTGCTAGTTTATATACACTGTACACTTACATACCAGGGACTGCTAGTTTATATACACTGTATCTCTGTACACTTACATACCAGGTGCTGCTAGTTTATATACACTGTATGTCTGTACACTTACATACCAGGGGCTACTAGTTTATATGCACTGTATCTCTGTACACTTACAGTATATATAAAGTAGCAGCACCTGATATGTAAGTGTACAGAGATACAGTGCATATAAACTAGTAGCCCCTGGTATGTAAGTGTACAGACATACAGTGTATATAAACTAGCAGCACCTGGTATGTAAGTGTACAGAGATACAGTGTATATAAACTAGTAGCCCCTGGTATGTTAGTGTACAGAGATACAGTGTATATAAATTAGCAGCACCTGGTATGTAAGTGTACAGAGATACAGTGTATATAAAGTAGCAGCACCTGATATGTAAGTGTACAGAGATACAGTGCATATAAACTAGTAGCCCCTGGTATGTAAGTGTACAGACATACAGTGTATATAAACTAGCAGCACCTGGTATGTAAGTGTACAGAGATACAGTGTATATAAACTAGTAGCCCCTGGTATGTTAGTGTACAGAGATACAGTAAATATAAAGTAGCAGCACCTGGTATGTAAGTGTACAGAGATACAGTGTATATAAAGTAGCAGCACCTGATATGTAAGTGTACAGAGATACAGTGTATATAAACTAGTAGCCCCTGGTATGTTAGTGTACAGAGATACAGTGTATATAAATTAGCAGCACCTGGTATGTAAGTGTACAGAGATACAGTGTATATAAAGTAGCAGCACCTGATATGTAAGTGTACAGAGATACAGTGCATATAAACTAGTAGCCCCTGGTATTTAAGTGTACAGACATACAGTGTATATAAACTAGCAGCACCTGGTATGTAAGTGTACAGAGATACAGTGTATATAAATTAGCAGCACCTGGTATGTAAGTGTACAGAGATACAGTATATATAAAGTAGCAGCACCTGATATGTATCTCTGTACACTTACATACCAGGTGCTGCTAATTTATATACACTGTATCTCTGTACACTTACATACCAGGTGCTGATAGTTTATATACACTGTATGTCTGTGCACTTAAATACCAGGGGCTACTAGTTTATATGCACTGTATCTCTGTACACTTACATATCAGGTGCTGCTACTTTATATATACTGTATCTCTGTACACTAACATACCAGGGGCTACTAGTTTATATACACTGTATCTATGTACACTTACATAGCAGGGGTTCCTAGATTACATACACTGTATATCTGTACACTTACATAGCAGGGGCTGCTAGTTTATATACACTGTATCTCTGTACACTTACATATCAGGTGCTGCTAATTTATATACACTGTATCTCTGTACACTTTCATACCAGGGGCTGCTAGTTTATATACACAGTATCTCTGTACACTTACATACCAGGTGCTGCTAATTTATAGACACAGTATCTCTGTACACTTACATACCAGGGGCTGCTAGTTTATATACACAGTATCTCTGTACACTTACATACCAGGTGCTACTAATTTATATAAACTGTATCTCTGTACACTTACATAGCAGGGGCTCCTAGATTACATACACTGTATATCTGTACACTTACATACCAGGGGCTGCTAGTTTATATACACAGTATCTCTGTACACTTACATACCAGGGGCTACTAGTTTATATACACTGTATCTCTGTACACTTACATACCAGGTGCTGCTAATTTATATACACTGTATCTCTGTACACTAACATACCAGGTGCTGCTAATTTATATACACTGTATCTCTGTACACTTTCATACCAAGGGCTGCTAGTTTATATACACTGTATCTCTGTACACTTACATACCAGGGGCAGTTAGTTTATATACACAGTATCTCTGTACACTTACATACCAGGGGCTACACTTACATACCAGAGGCTGCTAGTTTATATACACTGTATCTCTTTACACTTACACATGGGGCAAGTAGTCTATATACACTGTATCTCTACAAACTTACATACCAGGTGCTGCTAGTTTATACACACTGTATCTCTGTACACTTACATACCAGGGGCTACTAGTTTATATACACTGTATCTCTGTACACTTACATACCAGAGGCTACTAGTTTATATACACTGTATCTCTGTACACTTACATACCAGGGGCTACTAGTTTATATACACTGTATCTCTGTACACTTATATACCAGGGGCTGCTAGTTTATATACACTGTATCTCTGTACACTTACATACCAGGGGCTGCTAGTTTATATGCACTGTATCTCTGTACACTTACATACCAGGGGCTACTAGTTTATATACACAGTATCTCTGTACACTTACATACCAGGGCTGCTAGTTTATATACACTGTATCTCTATACACTTACATACCAGGGGCTGCTAGTTTATATACACTGTATCTCTGTACACTTACATACCAGGGGCTACTAGTTTATATACACTGAATCTCTGTACACTTACATACCAGGTGCTGCTAATTTATATACACTGTATCTCTGTACACTTACATACCAGGGGCAGTTAGTTTATATACACAGTATCTCTGTACACTTACATACCAGGGGCTACACTTACATACCAGAGGCTGCTAGTTTATATACACTGTATCTCTACACTAACATAACAGGTGCTGCTAGTTTATACACACTGTATTTCTGTACACTTACATACCAGGGGCTGTTAATTTATATACACTTTATCTCTGTACACTTACATACCAGGGGCTACTAGTTTGTATACACTGTATCTCTATACACTTACATACCAGGTGCTGCTAATTTATATACACTGTATCTCTGTACACTTACATACCAGGGGCTGCTAATTTATATACACTGTATCTCTGAAGATTTACATACCATGGGCTGCTAGTTTATATACACTGTATCTCTGTACACTTTAATACCAGGGGCTGCTAGTTTATATACACTGTATCTCTGTACAATTACATACCAGGGGCTCCTAGTTTATATACACTGGATCTCTGTACACTTACATACCAGGGGCTCCTAGTTTATATACACTGGATCTCTGTACACTTACATAGCAGGGGCTGCTAGTTTATATACACTGTATGTCTGTACACTTACATACCAGGGGCTGCTAGTTTATATACACTGTACACTTACATACCAGGGACTGCTAGTTTATATACACTGTATCTCTGTACACTTACATACCAGGTGCTGCTAGTTTATATACACTGTATGTCTGTACACTTACATACCAGGGGCTACTAGTTTATATGCACTGTATCTCTGTACACTTACAGTATATATAAAGTAGCAGCACCTGATATGTAAGTGTACAGAGATACAGTGCATATAAACTAGTAGCCCCTGGTATGTAAGTGTACAGACATACAGTGTATATAAACTAGCAGCACCTGGTATGTAAGTGTACAGAGATACAGTGTATATAAACTAGTAGCCCCTGGTATGTTAGTGTACAGAGATACAGTGTATATAAATTAGCAGCACCTGGTATGTAAGTGTACAGAGATACAGTGTATATAAAGTAGCAGCACCTGATATGTAAGTGTACAGAGATACAGTGCATATAAACTAGTAGCCCCTGGTATGTAAGTGTACAGACATACAGTGTATATAAACTAGCAGCACCTGGTATGTAAGTGTACAGAGATACAGTGTATATAAACTAGTAGCCCCTGGTATGTTAGTGTACAGAGATACAGTATATATAAAGTAGCAGCACCTGGTATGTAAGTGTACAGAGATACAGTGTATATAAAGTAGCAGCACCTGATATGTAAGTGTACAGAGATACAGTGTATATAAACTAGTAGCCCCTGGTATGTTAGTGTACAGAGATACAGTGTATATAAATTAGCAGCACCTGGTATGTAAGTGTACAGAGATACAGTGTATATAAAGTAGCAGCACCTGATATGTAAGTGTACAGAGATACAGTGCATATAAACTAGTACCCCTGGTATTTAAGTGTACAGACATACAGTGTATATAAACTAGCAGCACCTGGTATGTAAGTGTACAGAGATACAGTGTATATAAATTAGCAGCACCTGGTATGTAAGTGTACAGAGATACAGTATATATAAAGTAGCAGCACCTGATATGTATCTCTGTACACTTACATACCAGGTGCTGCTAATTTATATACACTGTATCTCTGTACACTTACATACCAGGTGCTGATAGTTTATATACACTGTATGTCTGTGCACTTAAATACCAGGGGCTACTAGTTTATATGCACTGTATCTCTGTACACTTACATATCAGGTGCTGCTACTTTATATATACTGTATCTCTGTACACTAACATACCAGGGGCTACTAGTTTATATACACTGTATCTATGTACACTTACATAGCAGGGGTTCCTAGATTACATACACTGTATATCTGTACACTTACATAGCAGGGGCTGCTAGTTTATATACACTGTATCTCTGTACACTTACATATCAGGTGCTGCTAATTTATATACACTGTATCTCTGTACACTTTCATACCAGGGGCTGCTAGTTTATATACACAGTATCTCTGTACACTTACATACCAGGTGCTGCTAATTTATAGACACAGTATCTCTGTACACTTACATACCAGGGGCAGTTAGTTTATATACACAGTATCTCTGTACACTTACATACCAGGTGCCACTAATTTATATAAACTGTATCTCTGTACACTTACATACCAGGGGCTGCTAGTTTATATACACAGTATCTCTGTACACTTACATACCAGGGGCTACTAGTTTATATACACTGTATCTCTGTACACTTACATACCAGGTGCTGCTAATTTATATACACTGTATCTCTGTACACTAACATACCAGGTGCTGCTAATTTATATACACTGTATCTCTGTACACTTTCATACCAAGGGCTGCTAGTTTATATACACTGTATCTCTGTACACTTACATACCAGGGGCAGTTAGTTTATATACACAGTATCTCTGTACACTTACATACCAGGGGCTACACTTACATACCAGAGGCTGCTAGTTTATATACACTGTATCTCTTTACACTTACACATGGGGCAAGTAGTCTATATACACTGTATCTCTACAAACTTACATACCAGGTGCTGCTAGTTTATACACACTGTATCTCTGTACACTTACATACCAGGGGCTACTAGTTTATATACACTGTATCTCTGTACACTTACATACCAGAGGCTACTAGTTTATATACACTGTATCTCTGTACACTTACATACCAGGGGCTACTAGTTTATATACACTGTATCTCTGTACACTTATATACCAGGGGCTGCTAGTTTATATACACTGTATCTCTGTACACTTACATACCAGGGGCTGCTAGTTTATATGCACTGTATCTCTGTACACTTACATACCAGGGGCTACTAGTTTATATACACAGTATCTCTGTACACTTACATACCAGGGCTGCTAGTTTATATACACTGTATCTCTATACACTTACATACCAGGGGATGCTAGTTTATATACACTGTATCTCTGTACACTTACATACCAGGGGCAGTTAGTTTATATACACAGTATCTCTGTAAACTTACATACCAGGGGCTCCTAGTTTATATACACTGTATCTCTGTACACTTACATACCAGGGGCTACTAGTTTATATACACTGTATCTCTGTACACTTACATACCAGGTGCTGCTAATTTATATACACTGTATCTCTGTACACTTACATACCAGGGGCTACTAGTTTATATACACTGTATCTCTGTACACTTACATACCAGGTGCTGCTAGTTTATATACACTGTATCTCTGTACACTTACATACCAGGGGCAGTTAGTTTATATACACAGTATCTCTGTAAACTTACATACCAGGGGCTCCTAGTTTATATACACTGTATCTCTGTACACTTACATACCAGGGGCTACTAGTTTATATACACTGTATCTCTGTACACTTACATACCAGGGGCTACTAGTTTATATACACTGTATCTCTGTACACTTATATACCAGGGGCTGCTAGTTTATATACACTGTATCTCTGTACACTTACATACCAGGGGCTGCTAGTTTATATGCACTGTATCTCTGTACACTTACATACCAGGGGCTACTAGTTTATATACACAGTATCTCTGTACACTTACATACCAGGGCTGCTAGTTTATATACACTGTATCTCTATACACTTACATACCAGGGGCTGCTAGTTTATATACACTGTATCTCTGTACACTTACATACCAGGGGCAGTTAGTTTATATACACAGTATCTCTGTAAACTTACATACCAGGGGCTCCTAGTTTATATACACTGTATCTCTGTACACTTACATACCAGGGGCTACTAGTTTATATACACTGTATCTCTGTACACTTACATACCAGGTGCTGCTAATTTATATACACTGTATCTCTGTACACTTACATACCAGGGGCAGTTAGTTTATATACACAGTATCTCTGTACACTTACATACCAGGGGCTGCTAGTTTATATACACTGTATGTCTGTACACTTACATACCAGGGGCTGCTAGTTTATATACACTGTATCTCTGTACACTTACATACCAGGTGCTGCTAATTTATACACACTATCTCTGTACACTTACATACCAGGGGCTGCTAGTTTATATACACTGTATCTCTGTACACTTACATACCAGGGGCAGTTAGTTTATATACACTGTAGGTCTGTACACTTACAAACCAGGGGCTGCTCGTTTATATACACTGTATCTCTGTACACTTACATACCAGGGGCATTTAGTTTATATACACTGTATCTCTATAAACTTACATACCAAGTGCTGCTAGTTTATATACACTGTATCTCTGTACACTTACATACCAGGTGCTGCTAATTTATATACACTGTATCTCTGTACACTTACATACCAGGGGCTACTAGTTTATATACACTGTATCTCTGTACACTTACATACCAGGGGCTACTAGTTTATATACACTGTATCTCTGTACACTTATATACCAGGGGCTGCTAGTTTATATACACTGTATCTCTGTACACTTACATACCAGGGGCTGCTAGTTTATATGCACTGTATCTCTGTACACTTACATACCAGGGGCTACTAGTTTATATACACAGTATCTCTGTACACTTACATACCAGGGCTGCTAGTTTATATACACTGTATCTCTATACACTTACATACCAGGGGCTGCTAGTTTATATACACTGTATCTCTGTACACTTACATACCAGGGGCAGTTAGTTTATATACACAGTATCTCTGTAAACTTACATACCAGGGGCTCCTAGTTTATATACACTGTATCTCTGTACACTTACATACCAGGGGCTACTAGTTTATATACACTGTATCTCTGTACACTTACATACCAGGTGCTGCTAATTTATATACACTGTATCTCTGTACACTTACATACCAGGGGCAGTTAGTTTATATACACAGTATCTCTGTACACTTACATACCAGGGGCTGCTAGTTTATATACACTGTATGTCTGTACACTTACATACCAGGGGCTGCTAGTTTATATACACTGTATCTCTGTACACTTACATACCAGGTGCTGCTAATTTATACACACTATCTCTGTACACTTACATACCAGGGGCTGCTAGTTTATATACACTGTATCTCTGTACACTTACATACCAGGGGCAGTTAGTTTATATACACTGTAGGTCTGTACACTTACAAACCAGGGGCTGCTCGTTTATATACACTGTATCTCTGTACACTTACATACCAGGGGCATTTAGTTTATATACACTGTATCTCTATAAACTTACATACCAAGTGCTGCTAGTTTATATACACTGTATCTCTGTACACTTACATACCAGGTGCTGCTAATTTATATACACTGTATCTCTGTACACTTACATACCAGGGGCTGCTAATTTATATACACTGTATCTCTGTACACTTACATACCAGAGGCTACTAGTTTATATACACTGTATCTCTGTACACTTACATACCAGGGGCTACTAGTTTATATACACTGTATCTCTGTACACTTACATACCAGGGGCTGCTAGTTTATATACAGTTGCACTATATCTCTGTACACTTACATACCAGGGGCTGCTAATTTATATACACTGTATCTCTTTACACTTACATACCAGGGGCTACTAGTTTATATACACTGTATCTCTGTACACTTACATACCAGGGGCTGCTAGTTTATATACACAGTATCTCTGTACACTTACATACCAGGGGCTACTAGTTTATATACACTGTATCTCTGTACACTTACATACCAGGGGCTGCTAGTTTATATACATGGTATCTCTGTACACTTACATACCAGGTGCTGCTAGTTTATATACAAAGTATCTCTGTACA
Source organism: Bombina bombina (assembly GCF_027579735.1). NCBI lineage: Eukaryota > Metazoa > Chordata > Amphibia > Anura > Bombinatoridae > Bombina > Bombina bombina. The sequence continues at coordinate 254,745,920 of NC_069507.1, forward strand.
CTTACATACCAGGGGCTGCTAGTTTATATACACTGTAGGTCTGTACACTTAGATACCAGGGGGAGTTAGTTTATATACACTGTATCTCTGTACACTTACATACCAGGGGCTACTAGTTTATATACACTGTATCTCTGTACACTTACATACCATGGGCTGCTAGTTTATATACACTGTATCTCTGTACACTTACATACCAGGGACAGTTAGTTTATATACACTGTATGTCTGTACACTTACATATACTTACATACCAGAGGCTACTAGTTTATATACACTGTATCACTGTACACTTACATACCAGGGGCTCCTAGATTATATACACAGTATCTCTGTACACTTACATACCAGGGGCTACTAGTTTATATACACTGTATCTCTGTACACTTACATACCAGGGGCTGCTAGTTTATATACACTGAATCTCTGTACACTTACATAACAGGGGCTACTAGTTTATATACACTGTATCTCTGTACACTTACATACCATGGGCTGCTAGTTTATATACACTGTATCTCTGTACATTTACATACCAGGGGCTACTAGTTTATATACACTGTATCTCTGTACACTTACATACCAGGGGCTGCTAATTTATATACACTGTATCTCTGTACACTTACATACCAGGGACTACTAGTTTATATACACTGTATCTCTGTACACTTACATACCAGGGGCTGCTAGTTTATATACACTGTATCTCTGTACACTTACATACCAGGGGCTACTAGTTTATATACACTGTATATCTGTACACTTACATATCAGGGGCAGTTAGTTTATATACACTGTATATCTGTACACTTACATACCAGGGGCATTTAGTTTATATACACTGTATCTCTATAAACTTACATACCAGCTGCTGCTAGTTTATATACACTGTATCTCTGTACACTTACATACCAGGGGCTACTAGTTTATATACACTGTATCTCTGTACACTTACATACCAGGGACTACTAGTTTATATACACTGTATCTCTGTACACTTACATACCAGGGGCTGCTAGTTTATATACACTGTATCTCTGTACACTTACATACCATAGGCTACTATTTGATATACACTGTAGCTCTGTACATCTATAACCTTTTACTATAATTAGATACATTGTGCTCAGTTAATGACATTATACCCTTTAAACGTAGATTTTGCCAAGATAAATTTGTAGTTATTGCAGCCATTTTTTTTACCACAAAAGTTACTGCTATTTTATATAAAGAAGAGATTGCAAGCATTAATTAAAAAGAAATTGACAACTGAGCAAGAAAACAAAACAGTTGCCATGGAAACCAAAGTGAGCACTTGGTCATGTGACTGGGCCACTGAAAGTGCCATCTCCTGACAGAGGGTCAGTGTGGCATGGCACCATGGGAGTGAACAGCTCCGACTATCTACGGCTCCTTGCTGGGAACAGGACAGATGGGGATGGCATGAGCATACAGGAACTGAGCGAGAGTCTGCTAGGTAACAGTGTGGAGCGAGTGTGCTATTTATTTAGCTAATTGTGGTGTGAGTAAGAGCTCACTAGCCAGGGGGTGAGTGTGAGTGCAATAGATTGTGCTATTGATTTAGCTAATTGCAGTGTGAGTGAGAGCTCACTAGCCAGGGAGTGAGTGTAATAGATTGTGCTATTTATTTAGCTAATTGCAGTGTGAGTGAGAGCTTACTAGCCAGGGAGTGAGTGTAATAGATTGTGCTATTTATTTAGCTTATTGCAGTGTGAGTGAGAGCTCACTAGCCAGGGAGTGAGTGTAATAGATTGTGCTATTTATTTAGCTAATTGCAGTGTGAGAGAGAGCTCACTAGCCAGGGAGTGAGTGTAATAGATTGTGCTATTTATTTAGCTAATTGCAGTGTGAGTGAGAGCTCACTAGCTAGGGAGTGAGTGTAATAGATTGTGCTATTTATTTAGCTAATTGCAATGTGAGAGAGAGCTCACTAGCCAGGGGGAGAGTGTCAGTGCAATAGATTGTGCTATTTATTTAGCTAATTGCACTGTGAGTGAGAGCTCACTAGCCAGGGGGAGAGTGTGAGTGCAATAGATTGTGCTATTTATTTAGCTAATTGCAATGTGAGAGAGAGCTCACTAGCCAGGGGGAGAGTGTCAGTGCAATAGATTGTGCTATTTATTTAGCTAATTGCACTGTGAGTGAGAGCTCACTAGCCAGGGAGTGAGTGTAATAGATTGTGCTATTTATTTAGCTAATTGCAGTGTGAGTGAGAGCTCACTAGCCAGGGAGTGAGTGTAATAGATTGTGCTATTGATTTAGCTAATTGCAGTGTGAGTGAGAGCTCACTAGCCAGGGAGTGAGTGTAATAGATTGTGCTATTTATTTAGCTAATTGCAGTGTGAGTGAGAGCTCACTAGCCAGGGAGTGAGTGTAATAGATTGTGCTATTGATTTAGCTAATTGCAGTGTGAGTGAGAGCTCACTAGCTAGGGAGTGAGTGTAATAGATTGTGCTATTTATTTAGCTAATTGCAATGTGAGAGAGAGAGAGCTAGCCAGGGGGTGAGTGTGAGTGCAATAGATTGTGCTATTTATTTAGCTAATTGCAATGTGAGAGAGAGCTCGCTAGCCAGGGGGAGAGTGTGAGTGCAATAGATTGTGCTATTTATTTAGCTAATTGCAATGTGAGAGAGAGCTCACTAGCCAGGGGGTGAGTGTGAGTGCAATAGATTGTGCTATTTCTTTAGCTAATTGCACTGTGAGAGAGAGCTCACTAGCCAGGGGGAGAGTGTGAGTGCAATAGATTGTGCTATTTATTTAGCTAATTGCAGTGTGAGAGAGAGCTCACTAGCCAGGGGGAGAGTGTCAGTGCAATAGATTGTGCTATTTATTTAGTTAATTGCACTGTGAGTGAGAGCTCGCTAGCCAGGGGGTGAGTGTGAGTGCAATAGATTGTGCTATTTATTTAGCTAATTGCAGTGTGAGAGAGAGCTTACTAGCCAGGGGGAGAGTGTCAGTGCAATAGATTGTGCTATTTATTTAGCTAATTGCACTGTGAGTGAGAGCTCGCTAGCCAGGGGGTGAGTGTGAGTGCAATAGATTGTGCTATTTATTTAGCTAATTGCAGTGTGAGTGAGAGCTCACTAGCTAGGGAGTGAGTGTAATAGATTGTGCTATTTATTTAGCTAATTGCAATGTGAGAGAGAGCTCGCTAGCCAGGGGGTGAGTGTGAGATGGTGCCAGAGTGTGTATAGCACAAGGGTAGCTGCCACTACACAAACATTTAGCAAAGTTCTGTTTAGAAAATGCTGGGGCGAACACAACGCCAATCAAATGGCACATGTGGTTAGCTGCATTGTTAGATTTAACCCCTTGGTTGCCAGAATATATGTACAACTGCACATCTCAATAGGCATTTAAATTTAAATTTGATAAAAATAATTACAACTCTGCTAGAAAAAAAACATTTTCCCTTAACCATAGTGAAAGTGTGCACTAGATAAGCTGCTGACACATAAAATATGTACTAAATCAGCAGCTAACACAGAGCACTGGGTGAGTGAGCACTAAATAAACAGATAACACAGAGCACTGGGTGAGTGAGCACTAAATAAACAGATAACACAGAGCACTGGGTGAGTGAGCACTAAATAAACAGATAACAGAGCACTGGGTGAGTGAGCACTAAATAAACAGATAACACAGAGCACTGGGTGAGTGAGCACTAAATAAACAGATAGCACAGAGCACAGGGTGAGTGAGCACTAAATAAACAGATAACACAGAGCACTGGGTGAGTGAGCACTAAATAAACAGTTAACACAGAGAACTGGGTGAGTGAGCACTAAATAAACAGATAACACAGAGCACTGGGTGAGTGAGCACTAAATAAACAGATAACACAGAGCACTGGGTGAGTGAGCACTAAATCAGCAGCTAACACAGAGTACTGGGTGAGTGAGCACTAAATAAACAGATAAAACAGAGCACTGGGTGAGTGAGCACTAAATAAACAGATAACACAGAGCACTGGGTAAGTGAGCACTAAATAAACAGATAACACAGAGCACTGGGTGAGTGGCACTAAATAAACAGATAACACAGAGCACTGGGTGAGTGAGCACTAAATCAGCAGCTAACACAGAGCACTGGGTGAGTGAGCACTAAATAAACAGATAACACAGAGCACTGGGTTAGTGAGCACTAAATAAACAGATAACACAGAGCACTGGGTGAGTGATCACTAAATAAACAGATAAAACAGAGCACTGGGTGAGTGAGCACTAAATAAACAGATAATACAGAGCACTGGGTGAGTGAGCACTAAATAAATAGATAACACAGAGCACTGGGTGAGTGAGCACTAAATCAGCAGCTAACACAGAGCACTGGGTGAGTGAGCACTAAATAAACAGATAACACAGAGCACTGGGTGAGTGAGCACTAAATAAACAGATAACACAGAGCACTGGGTTAGTGAGCACTAAATAAACAGATAACACAGAGCACTGGGTGAGTGATCACTAAATAAACAGATAAAACAGAGCACTGGGTGAGTGAGCACTAAATAAACAGATAACACAGAGCACTGGCTGAGTGAGCACTAAATAAACAGATAACACAGAGCACTTGGGTGAGTGAGCAGTAAATGAACAGATAACACAGAGCACTGGGTGAGTGAGCACTAAATAAACTGATAACACAGAGCACTGGGTGAGTGAGCACTAAATGAACAGATAACACAGAGCACTTGGGTGAGTGATCACTAAATAAACAGATAAAACAGAGCACTGGGTGAGTGAGCACTAAATAAACAGATAACACAGAGATCTGGGTGAGTGAGTACTAAATAAACAGATAACACAGAGATCTGGGTGAGTGAGCACTAAATAAACAGATAACACAGAGCCCTGAGTGAGTGAGCACTAAATAAACAGATAACACAGAGAACTGGGTGAGTGAGCACTAAATAAACAGATAACACAGAGCACTGGGTTAGTGAGCACTAAATAAACAGATAACACAGAGAACTGGGTGAGTGAGCACTAAATAAACAGATAACACAGAGCACTGGGTGAGTGAGCACTAAATAAACAGATAACACAGAGCACTGGGTGAGTGAGCACTAAATAAACAGATAAAACAGAGCACTGGGTGAGTGAGCACTAAACAAACAGATAACACAGAGCACTGGGTGAGTGAGCACTAAATAAACAGATAACACAGAGCACTGGGTGAGTGAGCACTAAATAAACAGCTAACACAGACCACTGGGTGAGTGAGCACTAAATAAATAGGTAACACAGAGCACTGGGTGAGTGAGCACTAAATAAACAGATAACACAGAGCACATGAGTGAGTGAGCGAGCACTAAAACAGATAACACAGAGCACTGGGTGAGTGAGCACTAAATAAACAGATAACACAGAGCACTGGGTGAGTGAGCACTAAATAAACAGATAACACAGAGCACTAGCTGAGTGAGCACTAAATAAACAGATAAAACAGAGCACATGAATGAGTGAGCGAGCACTAAAACAGATAACACAGAGCACTGGGTGAGTGAGCACTAAATAAACAGATAACACAGAGCACTGGGTGAGTGAGCACTAAATAAACAGATAACACAGAGAACTTGGGTGAGTGAGCACTAAATGAACAGATAACACAGAGCACTGGGTGAGTGAGCACTAAATAAACCGATAACACAGAGCACTGGGTGACTGAGCACTACATAAACAGATAACACAGAGCACTGAGTGAGCACTAAATAAACAGATAACACAGAGCACTGAGTGAGCACTAAATAAACAGATAACACAGAGCACTGAGTGAGCACTAAATAAACAGATAACACAGAGCACTGAGTGAGCACTAAATAAACAGATAACACAGAGCACAAGGTGACTGAGCACTAAATAAACAGATAACACAGAGCACTGGGTGAGTGAGCACTAAATAAACAGATAACACAGAGCACTGGGTGAGTGAGCACTAAATAAACAGATAACCCGGAGCACTGGGTGAGTGAGCACTAAATAAACAGGTAACACAGAGCACTTGGGTGAGTGAGAACTAAATAAACAGATAACACAGAGTACTGGGTGAGTGAGCACTAAATAAACAGATAACACAGAGTACTGGGTGAGTGAGCACTAAATAAACAGATAACACAGAGCACTTGGGTGAGTGAGCAATAAATAAACAGATAACACAGAGCACTGAGTGAGTGAGCACTAAATAAACAGATAACACAGAGCACTGAGTGAGTGGGCACTAAATAAACAGATAGCACAGAGCACTGGGTGAGTGAGCAATAAATAAACAGATAACACAGAGCACTGAGTGAGTGAGCACAAAATAAACAGATAACACAGAGCACTGAGTGAGTGGGCACTAAATAAACAGATAACACAGAGCACTGGGTGAGTGAGCACAAAATAAACAGATAACACAGAGCACTGGGTGAGTGAGCACTAAATAAACAGATAACAGAGCACTGGGTGAGTGAGCACTAAATAAACAGATAGCACAGAGCACTTGGGTGAGTGAGCACTAAATAAACAGATAACACAGAGCACTTGTGTGAGTAAGAACTAAATAAACAGATGGCACAGAGCACTGGGTGAGTGAGCACTAAATAAACAGATAACACACAGCACTTGGGTGAGTGAGCACTAAATAAACAGATAACACAGAGCACTGGGTGAATGAGCACTAAATAAACAGATAACACAGAGCACTGGGTGAGTGAGCACTAAATAAACAGATAACACAGAGCACTGGGTGAGTGAGCACTAAATAAATAGATAACACAGAGCACTGGGTGAGTGAGCACTAAATAAATAGATAACACAGAGCACTGGGTGAGTGAGCACTTAATAAACAGATAACACAGAGCACTGAGTGAGTGCGCACCAAATAAACAGATAACACAGAACACTTGGGTGAGTGAGCACTAAATAAACAGATAACACAGAACACTTGGGTGAGTGAGCACTAAATAAACAGATAGCACAGAGCACTTGGGTGAGTGAGCACTAAGAGATAAAGTCACTGTATTAGCATGTACTATAAAGTGTAGGGTGCACTTGGGTGAGTGAGCACTAAATAAACAGATAACACAGACACTTGGGGGAGTGAGCACTAAGAGATAAAGTCACCGTATTAGCACGTACTATAAAGTGTAGTGTGAACTTGGTTGAATGAGCACTAAATAAACAGATAACACAGAGCAATTGGGTGAGTGAGCACTAAACAGATAACACAGAGCACTTGGGTGAGTGAGCACTAAATAAACAGATAACACAGAGCACTTGGGTGAGTGAGCACTAAATAAACAGATAACACAGAGCACTTGGGTGAGTGAACACTAAACAGATAACACAGAGCACTTGGGTGAGTGAGCACTAGATAAACAGATAACACAGGGCACTTGGGGAAGTGAGCACTAAATAAACAGATAACACAGAGCACTGGGTGAGTGAGCACTAAATAAACAGATAACACAGAGCACTTGGGGGAGTGAGCACTAAGAGATAAAGTCACTGTATTAGCACGTACTATAAAGTGTAGTGTGCACTTGGGTGAATGAGCACTAAATAAACAGATAACATAGGGCACTTGGGGGAGAGAGCACTAAGAGATAAAGTCATTGTATTAGCACGTACTATAAAGTGTAGTGTGCACTTGGTTGAGTGAGCTTTAAATAAACAGATAACACAGAGCACTTGGGTGAGTGAGCACTAAACAGATAACACAGAGCACTTGGGTGAGTGAGCACTAAATAAACAGATAACACAGAGCACTGGGTGAGTTAGCACTAAAACAGATAACACAAGGCACTTGGGGGAGTGAGCACTAAGAGATATAGTCACTGTATTAGCACGTACTATAAAGTGTAGTGTGCACTTGGGTGAGTGAGCACTAAATAAACAGATAACACAGGGCACTTGGGGGAGTGAGCACTAAGAGATAAAGTCACTGTATTAGCACGTACTATAAAGTGTAGTGTGCACTTGGTTGAGTGAGCACTAAATAAACAGATAACACAGAGCACTTGGGTGAGTGACCACTAAATAAACAGATAACACAGAGCACTTGGGTGTGTGAGCACTAAATAAACAGATAACACAGGGCACTTGGGTGAGTGAGCACTAAATAAACAGATAACACAGAGCACTGGGTGAGTGAGCACTAAATAAACAGATAACACAGGGCACTTGGGGGAGTGAGCACTAAGAGATAAAGTCACTGTATTAGCACTTACTATAAAGTGTAGTGTGCACTTGGGTGAGTGAGCACTAAATAAACAGATAACACAGAGCACTTGGGGGAGTGAGCACTAAGAGATAAAGTCACTGTATTAGCACGTACTATAAAGTGTAGTGTGCACTTGGGTGAGTGAGCACTAAATAAACAGATAACACAGAGCACTTGGGTGAGTGAGCACTAAATAAACAGATAACACAGAGCACTTGGGTGAGTGAGCACTAAATAAACAGATAACACAGGGCACTTGGGTGAGTGAGCACTAAATAAACAGATAACATAGAGCACTGGGTGAGTGAGCACTAAATAAACAGATAACACAGGGCACTTGGGGGAGTGAGCACTAAGAGATAAAGTCACTGTATTAGCACTTACTATAAAGTGTAGTGTGCACTTGGGTGAGTGAGCACTAAATAAACAGATAACACAGAGCACTTGGGGGAGTGAGCACTAAGAGATAAAGTCACTGTATTAGCACGTACTATAAAGTGTAGTGTGCACTTGGGTGAGTGAGCACTAAATAAACAGATAACACAGAGCACTTGGGTGAGTGAGCACTAAATAAACAGATAACACAGAGCACTTGGGTGAGTGAGCACTAAATAAACAGATAACACAGAGCACTTGGGTGAGTGAGCACTAAATAAACAGATAACACAGGGCACTTGGGTGAGTGAGCACTAAATAAACAGATAACACAGAGCACTGGGTGAGTGAGCACTAAATAAACAGATAACACAGGGCACTTGGGGGAGTGAGCACTAAGAGATAAAGTCACTGTATTAGCACTTACTATAAAGTGTAGTGTGCACTTGGGTGAGTGAGCACTAAATAAACAGATAACACAGAGCACTTGGGGGAGTGAGCATTAAGAGATAAAGTTACTGTATTAGCACGTACTATAAAGTGTAGTGTGCACTTGGGTGAGTGAGCACTAAATAAACAGATAACACAGAGCACTTGGGGGAGTGAGCACTAAATAAACAGATAACACAGAGCACTTGGGTGAGTGAGCACTAAATAAACAGATAACACAGGGCACTTGGGTGAGTGAGCACTAAATAAACAGATAACACAGAGCACTTGGGGGAGTGAGCACTAAGAGATAAAGTCACTGTATTAGCACTTACTATAAAGTGTAGTGTGCACTTGGGTGAGTGAGCACTAAATAAACAGATAACACAGAGCACTTGGGGGAGTGAGCACTAAGAGATAAAGTCACTGTATTAGCACGTACTATAAAGTGTAGTGTGCAGTGGTGGCCGCACATATTTGCCAGATAAAAGAAAGATTGTATTTGTCATTACTGATAAACATAACGCTTTTAGCTTTACTGCTCCTGGGTAAGCTGGTTATGAGTTAATACAAAGCATCTAATTGGTCATTATTAGGCGTTATTTATAAAGCGTCAGCAGGTGACACAGTGGTGCATTCATCACGCAACATTAAATACATTACTTCAATTCAAATCTTAACCTTTTAAAGCAGTTATGACGTTCTATTCCGTCATAATTAGACTGGGCTTTAAAGCCGTTATGACGGAATAGAACGTCATAGCTAACGGCTGTCCTGAAGCCTTCTGTGCTTCAAGGATTTAATCGCGGTCTGGAGGGCGTTCCTAGGATTGTAGGGACGCCCCCAGATGCGATCCAATAATTGAAATCTTGCGATCGTGCATACAGTTGTTCCGATGTAGGCACTTTAACCCTGTCACGAAAGAGTTAAAGGGACAGGAAATATTTTGAGGTTGTAATATCACATGTTAAAGGGAAGGTAAACTAATTACAAGACATATCTGTTGTGTTGCTATAGGAGAACATATCAGCCAAGTCTTAATGTATAAAACAAATTAGCATCCTATTTACTGCAGTTACTTGCAGTTCTTATCTGGGCCATTTAGCATCATATATATGTGGCATGATTAGCCTTAAGAAGTCAGTGGTACATTTCAATCTCTGAGAATTAGAAATGGCTCAGTTTTCACAGCTAAATTACATGACGTATGCGTACAATAATGAAGATATAAAGCTAAGATTTCTCATTATGTATAACTAAATTTTATATAAAAAGCTCAAGGTTTTTACTGTCCATTTAAATGATGTGTAGTAATAAATTACAATACACTTTTGTTATTTATTTTGCCCCCTTTTGCTGCTCGTGCATTTGTGCAAAGTTTTGCTTGCCCCACACTCCATACAGAGGCCTAAAACCCAAATCTATAACCTAGGTTTTCATAGGCTGCGAACTGTGTGAAGCAGCTATTAGATTTGCAGAATTTGCAAGTTATAGAATTTGCTTTTTGGTCTCTCTAGGAAGTGCTGAACAAACACAGAACTACAGAAAACAATAGTAATTTAATGCCATTTTAAACAAAATGAGATGAGTCATGGGCCCTCTCTCTATAAATTATTACCAGATTGTGGAACAGATGACATTACTTGTGACTGCCACAAAATGTGGTACTTGTGCGTCATTTGCTGCGGCAGCTACATGTAAAATCAATTAGTGAGCATTGCAACATAAATGTGTAATGGCGGTTCCTGTTTAGCTGACGGACAACATTTGTGACATCACTTACGGTGCTATCGGGGTTCAGATTTGATGACCTACTCTCTCACTGGACATTGGGCTGTCTTCCTTGTCATGACATCATATAGTACTAATATAAATTGTCATTTTATTAATATGCCAGAACTGTTCCACAAAGTCATTAATAATTTAGAGAGAGAAATTGCCAGTTAGGGGTTTTGATTGCTACAAACACATTGCACAATTCCATGTAGTGGAATTACTTTGTCTAACAAACATAAGGATTTATCTGTTTAACAAATACACAGGCGTTAACATTTTATTTTATCTGGCAATGATATGAAGCCACCAGTACACATAACACATTGGGAAAAGAGAGAGACAAGAACCGGAATTTATTAAACATTGGTCTAGAGCAGGGTTTCCCAAACGCGGCCCTCACCTACCCCCAACAGGTCTGGTTTTAATTATAGCTGAACTAGAGCACAGGTGAAATAATCAGCAGATGGGTTAGAGCAAGTCAATTACCATGGTTACTGATCAGCTGATTACTTCACCTGTGCACTGGTTCAGCTATAATGAAAACCTAGTCTGTTAGGGGTATGTGAGGACCTTGTTTACAAAACTGGTCAAGAGTGCTGCTTCTTATCCTCTGTGGTGGATTAAAATAATCCTAGAATGATTTAAGTGGGGTGATTGACAAGCCTTGTCGTTGTGTGACTGCTCACTCACTGTTGACCACTCACCACATTCCGGGTGGTACAGGTTGCCTGCCTGCAAACAGTTTGTCCAGAGAATAATACATCTGTCCCATTATACTTACTCTGTGCTAATACAGTAAGTAACTTTCTTCTCCCACATTGATTGAAGTCACTAGAGGAGTTTACTGCTTATAATAACACCCTATGAATACATAACACGTTTTCTCTCACATTCATAATGCAGGGTGGTGCTAAAAAGACACTGGCAGGAATTATACTTTCCTACTAAGCTATTAAAATATCTCATAACTATTTCCAGCTCTGCACGTTTACACCTGTTGCATGGAATCAATTTGCATAACCAAAACGTTTATAATGATATACTTTTTACCTCTGTGATTACATTGTATCTAAGTCTGTGCAGACTGCTTCTTTCTCGGTGCTTTTGACAGACACAGTGTAGCATACAGTCAGGTAAAATCAACTGTAGGAGAGAAAGAGGAGGAGAGAGAGGAGAGAGACAAGAGAGAGGAGAAAGAGAAAATGAGAGAGAGAGAGAGAGAGAGAGAAGAGATATAGAGGTAATGAAATACAGAGAGATAATGAAAACATAATTTATGCTTACCTGATAAATTCCTTTCTTCTGTAGTGTGATCAGTCCACGGGTCATCATTACTTGTGGGATATTAACTGCTCCCCTACAGGAAGTGCAAGAGGATTCACCCAGCAGAGTTGCTATATAGCTCCTCCCCTCTACGTCACCTCCAGTCATTCGACCAAGGACCAACGAGAAAGGAGAAGCCAAGGGTGTAGTGGTGACTGGAGTATAATTTAAAAAATATTTACCTGCCTTAAAAAACAGGGCGGGCCGTGGACTGATCACACTACAGAAGAAAGGAATTTATCAGGTAAGCATAAATTATGTTTTCTTCTGTTAAGTGTGATCAGTCCACGGGTCATCATTACTTGTGGGATACCAATACCAAAGCAAAAGTACACGGATGACGGGAGGGATAGGCAGGCTCTTTATACAGAAGGAACCACTGCCTGAAGAACCTTTCTCCCAAAAATAGCCTCCGAGGAAGCAAAAGTGTCAAATTTGTAAAATTTGGAAAAAGTATGAAGCGAAGACCAAGTTGCAGCCTTGCAAATCTGTTCAACAGAGGCCTCATTCTTAAAGGCCCAAGTGGAAGCCACAGCTCTAGTGGAATGAGCTGTAATTCTTTCAGGAGGCTGCTGTCCAGCAGTCTCATAAGCTAAACGAATTATGCTACGAAGCCAAAAAGAGAGAGAGGTAGCAGAAGCTTTTTGACCTCTCCTCTGACCAGAGTAAACGACAAACAGGGAAGACGTTTGTCGAAAATCTTTAGTTGCCTGTAAATAAAATTTAAGGGCACGAACTACATCCAGATTGTGCAAAAGACGTTCCTTCCTCGAAGAAGGATTTGGGCACAAGGATGGAACAACAATCTCCTGATTGATATTCCTGTTAGTGACTACCTTAGGTAAGAACCCAGGCTTAGTACGCAGAACTACCTTATCCGAGTGAAAAATCAAATAAGGAGAATCACAATGTAAGGCTGATAACTCAGAGACTCTTCGAGCCGAGGAAATAGCCATTAAAAATAGAACTTTCCAAGATAACAACTTTATATCAATGGAATGAAGGGGTTCAAACGGAACACCCTGTAAAACGTTAAGAACAAGGTTTAAACTCCATGGTGGAGCCACAGCTTTAAACACAGGTTTAATCCTGGCCAAAGCCTGACAAAAAGCCTGAACGTCTGGAACTTCTGACAGACGCTTGTGTAACAGAATGGACAGAGCTGAGATCTGTCCCTTTAAGGAACTAGCGGATAACCCCTTTTCTAAACCTTCTTGTAGAAAAGACAATATCCTAGGAATCCTAACCTTACTCCAAGAGTAACCTTCGGATTCGCACCAATATAGGTATTTACGCCATATTTTATGGTAAATCTTTCTGGTGACAGGCTTCCTAGCCTGTATTAAGGTATCAATAACTGACTCAGAAAAACCACGCTTTGATAAGATCAAGCGTTCAATTTCCAAGCAGTCAGCTTCAGAGAAGTTAGATTTTGATGTTTGAAAGGACCCTGAATCAGAAGGTCCTGTTTCAGAGGTAACGACCAAGGTGGACAGAATGACATGTCCACCAGATCTGTATACCAAGTCCTGCGTGGCCATGCAGGCGCTATTAGAATCACTGATGCTTTCTCCTGTTTGATTCTGGCAATCAATCGAGGAAGCATCGGGAAAGGTGGAAACACATAAGCCATCCTGAAGGTCCATGGTGCTGTCAAGGCATCTATCAGGACCGCTCCCGGATCCCTGGATCTGGACCCGTAGCGAGGAAGCTTGGCGTTCTGTCGAGACGCCATGAGATCTATCTCTGGTTTGCCCCAACGTGGAAGTATTTGGGCAAAGACCTCTGGATGAAGTTCCCACTCCCCCGGATGAAAAGTCTGACGACTTAAGAAATCCGCCTCCCAGTTCTCCACTCCCGGGATGTGGATTGCAGACAGGTGGCAAGAGTGAGACTCTGCCCAGCGAATTATCTTCGATACTTCCATCATTGCTAGGGAGCTTCTTGTCCCTCCCTGATGGTTGATATAAGCTACAGTCGTGATGTTGTCCGACTGGAACCTGATGAACCCCCGAGTTGCTAACTGGGGCCAAGCCAGAAGAGCATTGAGGACTGCTCTCAATTCCAGAATGTTTATTGGAAGAAGACTCTCCTCCTGATTCCATAGTCCCTGAGCCTTCAGAGAATTCCAGACAGCGCCCCAACCTAGTAGGCTGGCGTCTGTTGTTACAATTGACCAGTCTGGCCTGCTGAATGGCATTCCCCTGGACAGATGTGGCCGATAAAGCCACCATAGAAGAGAATTTCTGGTCTCTTGAATGGAATGAAGGACACGGCATGCATTTTGAAGTTTTGTTAACCTGTCCTCTGTCAGGTAAATCTTCATTTCTACAGAATCTATCAGAGTCCCCAGGAAGGGAACTCTTGTGAGTGGAAAGAGAGAACTTTTCTCTTCGTTCACTTTCCATCCATGCGACCTTAGAAATGCCAGTACTATCTCTGTATGAGATTTGGCAGTTTGAAAGCTTGAAGCTTGTATCAGTATGTCGTCTAAGTACGGAGCTACTGAAATTCCTCGCGGTCTTAGTACCGCCAGAAGAGTGCCCAGAACCTTTGTGAAGATTCTTGGAGCCGTAGCCAGTCCGAATGGAAGAGCTACAAACTGGTAATGCCTGTCTAAAAAGGCAAACCTTAGATACCGGTAATGACTTCTGTGAATCGGTATGTGAAGGTAAGCATCCTTTAAATCCACTGTGGTCAAGTACTGACCCTCTTGGATCATGGGCAAAATTGTTCGAATAGTTTCCATCTTGAACGATGGAACTCTTAGGAATTTGTTTAGGATCTTTAAATCCAAGATTGGCCTGAAGGTTCCCTCTTTTTGGGAACTACAAACAGATTTGAGTAAAACCCTTGTCCTTGTTCCAACCGCGGAACTGGATGGATCACTCCCATTAATAAAAGATCTTGTACACAGCGTAGAAACGCTTCCTTCTTTGTTAGGTTTGTTGACAACCTTGACAGATGAAATCTCCCTCTTGGGGGAGAGGATTTGAAGTCCAGAAGGTATCCCTGAGATATGATCTCTAACGCCCAGGGATCCTGAACATCTCTTGCCCAAGCCTGGGCGAAGAGGGAAAGTCTGCCCCCCACTAGATCCGGTCCCGGATCGGGGGCCCTCAATTCATGCTGTCTTAGGGGCAGCAGCAGGTTTTCTGGCCTGTTTGCCCCTGTTCCAGGACTGGTTAGGTTTCCAGCCTTGTCTGTAGCGAGCAACAGCTCCTTCCTGTTTTGGTGCAGAGGAAGTTGATGCTGCTCCTGCTTTGAAATTACGAAAGGAACGAAAATTGGACTGTCTAGCCTTGGCTTTGGCCTTGTCCTGAGGCAGGGCATGACCTTTACCTCCTGTAATGTCATCAATAATCTCTTTCAAGCCGGGCCCGAATAAGGTCTGCCCTTTGAAAGGAATATTAAGCAATTTAGATTTAGACGTAACATCAGCTGACCAGGATTTTAGCCACAGAGCTCTGCGTGCCTGAATGGCGAATCCTGAATTTTTAGCCGCAAGTTTAGTTAAATGTACTACGGCATCTGAAATAAATGAATTAGCTAACTTAAGGAATTTAAGTTTGTGTGTGATGTCATCTAGTGTGGATGATTGAAGTGTCTCTTCCAGAGACTCAAACCAAAATGCTGCTGCAGCCGTGACAGGCGCAATACATGCAAGAGGTTGCAATATAAACCCTTGTTGAACAAACATTTTCTTAAGGTAACCCTCTAATTTTTTATCCATTGGATCTGAAAAAGCACAGCTATCCTCCACTGGGATAGTGGTACGCTTAGCTAAAGTAGAAACTGCTCCCTCCACCTTAGGGACCATTTGCCATAAGTCCCGTGTGGCGGCGTCTATTGGAAACATTTTTCTGAATATAGGAGGGGGTGAGAAAGGCACACCGGGTCTATCCCACTCCTTAGTAACAATGTCAGTAAGTCTCTTAGGTATAGGAAAAACGTCAGTACTCGTCGGTACCGCAAAATATTTATCCAACCTACACATTTTTTCTGGGATTGCAACTGTGTTACAATCATTCAGAGCCGCTAATACCTCCCCTAGTAACACACGGAGGTTCTCAAGCTTAAATTTAAAATTTGAAATGTCTGAGTCCAGTTTATTTGGATCAGAACCGTCACCCACAGAATGAAGCTCTCCGTCTTCACGTTCTGCAAACTGTGACGCAGTATCAGACATGGCCCTTGCATTATCAGCGCACTCTGTTCTCATCCCAGAGTGATCACGTTTACCTCTTAGTTCTGGTAGTTTAGCCAAAACTTCAGTCATAACAGTAGCCATATCTTGTAATGTGATTTGTAATGGCCGCCCAGATGCACTCGGCGCTACAATATCACGCACCTCCTGAGCGGGAGATGCAGGTACTGACACGTGAGGCGAGTTAGTCGGCATAACTCTCCCCTCGTTGTTTGGTGAAATATGTTCAATTTGTACAGATTGACTATTTTTTAAAGTAGCATCAATACATTTAGTACATAAATTTCTATTGGGCTCCACTTTGGCATTAACACATATAGCACAGAGATATTCCTCTGAATCAGACATGTTTAACACACTAGCAAATAAACAGCAACTTGGAAATACTTTTCAAAGTAATTTACAAATAATATGAAAACGAACTGTGCCTTTAAGAAGCACAGAAAATATTATAACAGATAAAATAATTAAGTTATAGCATCAATCTTTGTCAGAATATACAGTTTTAGCAAAGGATTGTTCCCCTCAGCAAATGATAACTAACCCAGGCAGCAGAAAAAAATACACAAATAAACGTTTTTTATATCACAGCTCTGCTGTGAATGATTACTTCCCTCAAAAAAGACTCTTGAGATCCCTGAACTCTGTAGAGATGAACCGGATCATGCAGGAAGAAAATGAACCTCTGACTGAGTTTTTCTGATGCATAGTGAAAGCACCAAAATGGCCCCTCCCCCACACACATAACAGTGAGAGGGATCAGTGAACTGCTCTAATTTAAATCAAAACTATTGCCAAGTGGAAAAAAAGTGCCCAAAACATTTTTTCACCCAGTACCTCAGAGAAAAAAACGTTTTTACATGCCAGCAAAAAAACGTTTTACCTCAATAATTAATTGTCATTTAAAACCTATTGCAAGTCCCTGCAAAATAGGTTAAGTCTATGTATACAGTTTAAAAGCCAGAGAAGTACCATTTCCCAGAAAACTGAAGTGTAAAATATACATACATGACAGCCTGATATCAGCTACATCTACTGCATTCAAGGCTGAGTTTACATTATAACGGTATGGCAGGATTTTCTCATCAATTCCATGTCAGAAAATAATAAACTGCTACATACCTCTTTGCAGATTAATCTGCCTGCTGTCCCCTGATCTGAAGTTTACCTCTCCTCAGATGGCCGAGAAACAGCAATATGATCTTAACTACTCCGGCTAAAATCATAGAAAAACTCAGGTAGATTCTTCTTCAAATTCTACCAGAGAAGGAATAACACACTCCGGTGCTATTATAAAATAACAAACTTTTGATTGAAGATATAAAAACTAAATATATCACCATAGTCCTCTCACACATCCTATCTAGTCGTTGGGTGCAAGAGAATGACTGGAGGTGACGTAGAGGGGAGGAGCTATATAGCAACTCTGCTGGGTGAATCCTCTTGCACTTCCTGTAGGGGAGCAGTTAATATCCCACAAGTAATGATGACCCGTGGACTGATCACACTTAACAGAAGAAAAACAGAATTTTAGTTAACACAAAAATATTCTTTTCAATACGCTTTATGATCTGCAGCTCTTCTGGGAAGTGAACAGAGTAGATTGTAGAGGTAAATTACAAGACTAAAAGCAAAACAGATAGAAGAGTGTACAATACATTCCCCCTATGTTAAATTAATCATTTTATAGCAAATTTATATCCGAGATTAGAGGGCACAAAAAAAAACAGATTTTTTTTTTTTTAGTAAGGAGAAAATTTGCAGCCTTTCCTTACAATAAGGGGTTAATAAATGTAGTAAGAATTATAAAAATTTGTCATATTTTAAAGTATCAAAACTTTTTTTTCCAGCAAATCTAAATGAATAACTGTTTTATTAACAAATTTGAATTCATAGCGAAACAAATGCACATGTCTAAAAGAAAAGTAACCAGTATGATTTTCTAATGTCACTAAGTCCTATGTTTGCTGTGTCATCTATTAGTGACATTGGGGTATTTGCTGATAAGAACTTAGGCAAGTTGATTCTGATGATGTAGAGTATGAGGTGAATGGATTCTGTAATTCTTGATAAATAATTTATATCTTATTATCTTATACTGAATGTGATTGGATAAGCACAATAATTGTGGTCATCTCTGCTCCTTTTCAGCTTTTAAAGTCTTTAACATTACTGTGATTTGTCTTGTTATCATTATACTGACGGTCGCGTCTGTTATCTGTGGCTTCAACTATCACAAACGCAGCAGGTAGGTAGTGTTTGGTATTTGCTGGCTAGCGTAGACATAACTAACGTAGCATTTGTCAGTCATATTACAACACTAATCATTACTACTGGATCATGGCTATTTAAAGGGACAGTCAACCCAAAAATAGTTTTAACTTATATCTATAAAGTTGCCATAGATCATTTTTTACAAATATAGCACAGTTTTTACAGATATTCCGTTTGCAAGTAAAATCACTTACTTTTGCCGCCGCTGCAGTTTAAAAATGTCCATCTGGATCCGCCCCTTTTTAATCAGCCGTGAAATCATGATCTTCTTCTGATCCCTGTAATTTTTCTAACTTACTTGAGTCGAAACTGGCATTAGCGCATGCGCTAAATCTCTTCCATGCTGTTCTACTTATTTGGCAGCACTGTTTAAAGCTGTATAACACAGGCTATCAGCAAATGGAAGCAAATAGGAATGCTCTATTATAGAAAATCTTTCCTACCAAGTTTACAGTTATTTTGAGCATCCTCTAACATGGATCTTGGGGACACCTGTGTTATACTGCTTTAAACAGTGCTACCAAATAAGTAGAATAACGTCTAAGAGACTTACCATCCCAATGTGGGAACTGATAACTGTTGGGAACTGCTGCCAGAGGGGAGCTCAGGACACTGGTACGCTGCAACTATGATCAGCTCAGATAATGAACCAGCGTTTTTGTTCGGGTGTGAAAAAGTACCCCAACAGTAGAATAGGCGCATTACGCATGCGCTAATGCCGGTTACGAGTAAGTTAGAAAAATTACAGGGATCAGAAGAAGATCCTGCTGTCACGGATGATGAAAAAGGGGCGGAGCCAGACGGACATTTTCAAACGGCAGCGGCAGCAAAAGTTAGAGATTTTACTTGCAAACAGAATATCTGTAAAAACTGCGCTATATTTGTAAAAAATGATCTATGGCAACTTTGTAGATATATACGTTAAAACTATTTTTGTGTTGACTGACCCTTTAATGAAATTGGTGTAACACACACTTTTCACATTTATAAAAGATGAAAACATAACTTGAAAAAATTGTACCAGTAAAGCGATAGTAACCACCTTGAGATTTTAATATAAAATTATTAGTTTTGCATAGTAAAACAGCTTTACAAAATAAATTCATTATTGATTGACTTTTTTTTATTATTATTATCAGGTATTTGTAGAGCGCCAACAGGTTCTGCAGCGGTATGAACATAGGTGGTATATAAAAAACGATTACAGGGATCAAATGGGGAGAGAGGGTCCTGCCGAGAGTTGCACTGTTGTAGTCGGCTCTTATGAAGGTGAACTACAAACACCTGGGCTCTTAGGCTTACATGCTATGGGGTTTTAGGGGATAGCAGTGGAGATAGGAAGGATAGTGTAGGTTGTAAGCATCCCTGAATAGTAGAGTCTTCAGCACTTGAAGCTTTTAAAACTAGGGGAGATTCTTGTGGAGCGAGGCGGAGATTTCCATAAGATGGGAGCCAGTCTGGAGAAATCTTGTAGATGGGAATGTGAGGAGGTAACAAGAGAGGAGGAGATCATGAACGAAGTGGACGGGAGGGAGAGTATCTGGAGACAAGGTCTGAGATGTAGGGGGGAGCAATGCAATTGATGGCTTTGTGTGTCAGAGTGAGAATTTTGTGTTTAATCCTGGAGGCAAGAGAAAGCCAGTGAAGGGATTGGCAGAGAGGTGCGGCAGATGAACGACGTGCAAGAAAGATGAGCCTGGCAGAGGCATTCATTATGGATTGTAAAAGGAGCTAGGCGGCAGCTAGGGACCAGAGAGGACAGAGTTGCAGTAGTCGAGGCAGGAAAGGATGAGAGAGTGGATTAAAATCTTTGTTGTGTCTTGTGTAAGGAAATGTCTAATTTTAGCAATGTTTTTAAGGTGGAAGCGGCAGGCTTTAGCCAAGGACTGAATGTGAGAAGTGAAAGAAAGATCTGAGTCAAGTGTGAACCCAAGACATCAGGCATGTGAGGTTGGGATAATGGAGTTATCAACAGTTATAGAGACATGTGGGTGGAGATTTTGGAAGAAGGGGGGAAAATAAGGAGCTCAGTTTTGGAGAGATTTAGCTTGAGTTAGTGAGAGGACATCCAAGATGAGATATGAGAGAGACAGTTAGTGACACGGGTTAGCAAGGAAGGAGATAGTTCTGGTACAGAGAGGTAGATTTGGGTATCGTCGGCATACAAATGATAATGAAACCCGTGGGACTTTATTAAGGAACCTTGTGAAGATGTGTAGATCGAGAAGAGAAGAGGCCCGAGCCTTGCGGTACCCCAACAGAAAGCGGTAACGGGGCAGAGGATGCCCCAGAGAAGGCTACACTAAAGGTACCGTTAGACAGATAGAAAGAGAACCAAGAGAGAGCTGTGTCACAGATGCCGAAGGATTGGAGGGTATGAAGTAAAAGAGGGTGGTCAACAGTATCAAAGGCTGCAGACAGATCAAGGAGGATACTAGAGAGAAGTGGCCTTTTGATTTTGCTGTAAGTAGTTGTTTGCTATCTCTGTTGAGAGAAGGGGGTGAAATCCAGATTGCAGTGGGTCAAGGAGGGAGTTCAACCCCTTAATGACCACAGCACTTTTCCATTTTCTGTCCGTTTGGGACCAAGGCTATTTTTACATTTTTGTGTTTAGCTGTAATTTTCCACTTACTCATATACTGTACCCACACATATTATATACCGTTTTTCTTGCCATTAAATGGACTTTCTAAAGATACCATTATTTTCATCATATCTTATAATTTACTATAAAAAAATTTTATAAAATATGAGGACAAAATGGAAAAAAAACACACTTTTTCTAACTTTGACCCTCAAAATCTATTACACATCTACAACCACCAAAAAACACCCATGCTAAATAGTTTCTAAATTTTGTCCCGAGTTTAGAAATACCCAATCTTTACATGTTCTTTGCTTTTTTTTTTCAGGAATCCCTGAATATCCCTTGACATGTATATATATATATATATATATATATATATATATATATATATATATATATATATATATATATATATATATATATATATATATATTTTAGAAGACATACCAAAATGGGCCTAGATCAATGTTTTGGGATATTTCATGCCACCATTTTACCGCCAAATGCGATCAAATAAAAAAAATCGTTCACTTTTTCACAATTTTTTTCACAAACTTTAGTTTTCTCACTGAAATTATTTACAAACAGCTTGTGCAATTATGGCATGAATGGTTGTAAATTCTTCGCTGGGATCCCTTTTGTTCAGAAATAGACATATATGGCTTTGGCGTTGCTTTTTGGTAATTAGAAGGCCGCTAAATGCCACTGCGCACCACATGTGTATTATGCCCAGCAGTAAAGGGGTTAATTAGGGAGCATGTAGGGAGCTTTCTGGGGTAATTTAACTTTAATGTAGTGTAGTAGACACCCCAAAGTATTGATCTAGGCCCATTTTGGTATATTTCATGCCACCATTTCACAGATCAAATAAAAAAAAAAAACGTTAACTTTTTCACAATTTTAGGTTTCTCACTGAAATCATTTACAAACAGCTTGTGCAATTATGGCACAAATGGTTGTAAATGCTTCTCTGGGATCCCCTTTGTTCAGAAATAGCAGACATATATAGCTTTGGCATTGCTTTTTGGTAATTAGAAGGCCGCTAAATGCCGCTGCACACCACACGTGTATTATGCCCAGCAGTGCAGGGGTTAGTTAGGGAGCTTGTAGGGTTAATTTTAGCTTTAGTGTAGTAGACAACCCAAAGTATTGATCTAGGCCCATTTTGGTATATTTCATGCCACCATTTCACCGCCAAATGCGATCAAATAAAAAAAATGGTTCCTTTTTCACAAACGTTTTCACAAACTTTAGGTTTCTCACTGAAATTATTTACAAACAGCTTGTGCAATTATGGCACAAATGGTTGTAAATGCTTCTCTGGGATCCCCTTTGTTCAGAAATAGCAGACATATATAGCTTTGGCATTGCTTTTTGGTAATTAGAAGGCCGCTAAATGCCGCTGCACACCACACGTGTATTATGCCCAGCAGTGCAGGGGTTAGTTAGGGAGCTTGTAGGGTTAATTTTAGCTTTAGTGTAGTAGACAACCCAAAGTATTGATCTAGGCCCAGTTTGGTATATTTCATGCCACCATTTCACCGCCAAATGCGATCAAATAAAAAAAATGGTTCCTTTTTCACAAACGTTTTCACAAACTTTAGGTTTCTCACTGAAATTATTTACAAACAGCTTGTGCAATTATGGCATAAATGGTTGTAAATGTTTCTCTTGGATCCCCTTTGTTCAGAAATAGCAGACATATATGGCTTTGGCGTTGCTTTTTGGTAATTAGAAGGCTGCTAAATGCCGCTGCGCATCACACGTGTATTATGGCTAGCAGTGAAGGGGTTAATTAGGTAGCTTATAGGGAGCTTGCAGAGTTAATTTTAGCTTTAGTGTAGAGATCAGCCTCCTACTTGACACATCAGACCCCCTGATCCCTCCCAAACAGCTCTCTTCCCTCCCCCACACCACAATTGTCCCCGCCATCTTAAGTACTGGCAGAAAGTCTGTCAGTACTAAAATAAAAGGTATATTTGGGTTTTTTTGTGTGTGTTTTTAGCATATTTACATATTCTTCTGTGTAGGATCCCCTTAGCCCCCAACCTCCCTGATCCCCCCTAAACAGCTCTCTAACTCTCCCCCAGTGCACACATGTCCATGCACATGCGTCCGTCGATCCCCGCCCCCCTCCACATCACACGGCCCATCGATGGCCGCCCACCCGCCTCCCACTCACCGATACCGGCCATCGATGTCCGGTGCAGAGAGGGCTATAGAGTGACTCTCTCTGCATCGGATGGCCAAGCAGGGTTATTGCAGGATGCTTTCCAACACCAAGGATGTACACCATACGTCCTCGGTCGTTAAGGGTATTTTTTTTTTTTTAGAACGCACGGCGTACATCTTTGGTCCTTAAGGGGTTAATGTAAGCAAATGGGATAGACGTGCATATACTAGCTTTTCAAGAAGCTTTGAGGTAGTAGGGAAATAGGTTGGATGGGGAGGTTGGATCGAGAGAAGGTTTTTTTGAGGATATGTGTGACTAATGCATGTTTAAGAGATGTGGGAACTATACCAGTGCTGAGGGAGAGGTTGAAGATGTGTGTGAGTATAGGGGTGAGGGTAGAAGAGAGGGAGGGGAGTAGTTGAGAAACGTCAGTGGCGAAACATGTTAGGGCAGAGCCAATTTTAATGCTATAAGCATAACTTTTTAACTAGCAGGGTGTTGTTTAATGTAGTAAGGTTAATAATATAAGCATTGACCCTCAATGGCAGGCGATAGATAGCCAAGAATATTTGATATAATCTACATGTAGTGGGTAGCAATTTAAATCTATTTAACCTCTACATTATTTGAACAGTAGCACTGTCCCTTTAAGTAGATTAATAGATCTCTTGTTACTTTAAAGATATCTCAAATGATTTACTGAGTGGCAGGAATACTTGTCATTCACAATATAAGTAGACAATATATCAGTAGTACTTTTCTGCAGTCAGGACAAGACTCGCTGCAAGTCACACTATTAAAGGGACATTAAACACTTTAAGATGGTGATATAAAATGATAAATTGTATATAATAAAACAACTCTGCAATATACTTTCATTATTTATTTTGTCCTCTTTGCCTGTAATTCCATTCTGAAATTGTGAGCCTTTCAGTTCCTGTTAGAAATGGAAGTGCAGAACACTGTTAAATCCAGCACAACCATTGGCTGCACACTCTAGTGACCTATTTATAACTGACCCTAATTGGCCACAGCAGAGAAGGTAACACAAGTTACAACATGGCAGCTCCCAGTGTTTTATAGACACTAAAACTTTACACTTATTTTGTCACTTTTTTAACAACTAATGAAACTTTAAAAATACATCTATATGTTAGTCATGGACTAATCTTTTCTTTGAATGCATCATTCTATCTAGCATTTATTTAGTGTTTAATGTCCCTTTAATATTACTTATTGAGAAACGCAACATACTGCAGATTGAAGCTACTATATATTTGATACTAAAGAGCTTCTGAATGTTAACAAATCGCTACATTTTGTAACTAAATAAACCTATACAAAACCTAGTATGTAACACATGATACAACTACATAATTGAGGTTGCGATTGCTTTTATGCTAACCCACAAACTTTATTAGCAATACGACTCCCATTTAAAGTGATATACATACTAAGGCCTAGATTTGGAGTTTGGCGGTAGAAGGGCTGTTAACGCTCCGCTGGCTTTTTTCTGGCCGCACCATAAAATTAACTCTGGTATCGAGAGTTCAAAAAAATGCTGCGTTAGGCTCCAAAAAAGGAGCGTAGAGCATTTTTACCGCAAATGCAACTCTCGATACCAGAGTTGCTTACGGACGCGGCCAGCCTCAAAAACGTGCTCGTGCACGATTCTCCCATAGGAAACAATGGGGCTGTTTGAGCTGAAAAAAAACTAACACCTGCAAAAAAGCAGCGTTCAGCTCCTAACGCAGCCCCATTGTTTCCTATGGGGAAACACTTCCTACGTCTGCACCTAACACTCTAACATGTACCCCGAGTCTAAACACCCCTACCCTTACACTTATTAACCCCTAATCTGCCGCCCCCGCTATCGCTGACCCCTGCATTATATTATTAACCCCTAATCTTCCGCTCCGTAAACCGCCGAATTTTTGGGAACCAATAGCTTGGTGCAGTATCTGGTGACCTATAAGCGGTACATTGACGACATTCTGATTATCTGGAAAGGCACTGAAGAAACACTATTAGAACTTTTCTCCTCCATGAACCAGAATGACAGGGGATTACAGTTCACTTACAAAATAAATAAACATAAAATTTCGTTTCTAGATCTGGACATTGAAACCAACAATGACCAATTTAATACCAAAACTTTCTTTAAGAAAATAGATTCCAACAACTTTATTCATGCTACAAGCTGCCACCTTTCAAAGTGGAAAGAAAATATACCCAAAGCACAATTTCTGCGGATTAGAAAAAATTGCACTAACCTAATAGACTACGAAGAACAGTCTAAAATTCTAATAAAGAAATTTAATGACTAAGGGTATGATGATATAACAATTCAGGATAATTTCAATAAAATAAAAGACATAGATAGAAAAGATTTACTTAAATATAAAAGACATGAAGATCCTATAGGCATAAAAGAAACGGAGGATATATCTGTCCCTTTCATTACAAACTATAATGGGGACCATAAGACTATCGAACGTATTATTAAAAAACATTGGCACCTAATTAGAGAGGATCCAATTATTGGAGATAAGATCTCTATTAACCCAAGATTTATATACAAAAAATCAAAGAACCTAAAGAGCACATTGGCCCCCAGCGAGTTTAAAACAAATAATCAGTCCAAACAACATGACCTACTAGGGAACATAGTCAAAGGCTTCTTTCCCTGCCATTGCTGCAGATCCTGCCACTACACAAATAAAACCAAAGAATATACGTCAACCCAAACAGGAATAACCTACCATATAAATGACACTATCAGATGTACAGATAAAGGAATCATATACCTCATACAGTGTAGTTGTAATATGCAATATTTAGGAGAGACCTCTAGAACACTCCGCGAAAGAATTAGAGAACACCTTTGTATCATAGAAAAAGGCAACAAGGAAACACACCTATACAGACACTTTAGAGAGGTCCATAATAACCGACTTAAAGACTTTAAATTCTGGGGATTTCGAAAGTCAAACCAGAATGGAGAGGAGGGAATTTTGAAACAAAGCTCCTAAAAAAGGAAGCCGAACTGATATATACCATGAAAACACTGCACCCATTAGGCTTAAACTCAGAACTTGATGTAGCTCCTTTTATGTTTGACTAAAACTTCCCCTAAGGGTCTCTATTAGATATGCCTTTTAAAAACAATCGGAACCTCCTTTCATTATTTGCCCAAGTATGCAATCACCAAATGCAAAACTTTGGAATAGTCTGTCTACATTTTTTATGTCATATACACATATGTGTTTAATTTTTACCTATGTGTTTAATTTTACCCCTAATACACTAAGAACCGTTTTTCATAACTAACTTCCGTTTGCAAGTACCAAATGTAAAACTTTGGAATAGTCTGTCAATGTCATATACACATATGTGTTTAACTTTTACCTATGTGTTTAACTTTTACCTATGTGTTTAACTTTTACCTATGTGTTTAACTTTACCCCTAATACACTAAGTACCGTTTTTTCATAATTAACTTCCGTTTGCAAGTACCAAATGTAAGATTTTATAATATTTATCAAAAAGAGAACAAATATCGACATGTGTGTTTAACCTTTAACTATGTGTTTAATCATACTATCATCCCCCAAACAATACTGACTCTTGATCAGATAAGTATGCCCCAATATGCAACCACCAAACGTGAAATATCTAGAATGTCTGTCTATTATCTGTATCATATACACATATGGGAAAAATTCATTACCTATGTGTTTAACTTTAACTCTAAGACAATGAGAACCCCCAGCTCTCTCTTTTTGTCCCTAATTTACTTCTGTTTGTAACTATCAAATGTAAAACTCTGTAAAAACTTTATATTCCCTGTACAATACTGACATATGTCTTTTACCTCTACCTATGTGTTTAATCAAATTGAGGACTCCAAAAAATACTAACTCTTGAACAGACTTTACTCATAATTTTAAGTTGATTTCACTTGACACCATGGATGTGACCATATTACACGTATGGTTGTTCCTTTCCGGAGCAATATGTACTTTTAGTATACTAGTTGTTAAACTAAAATTAACAACGGGACATTTCCAAAAAACTACAAGAGACAATAAGATACCTCCTTAAAAGTTTAAGGGATATAACTCAAATTCCACCTTAACTGGGATCACACACCCCTTTGAACTAACCAATAAGGATGCAGGATAGCCCTATAAAGGAATACCTGCCAGCAATGAGAACACATCTTGAAAAAGCCCCAAGTGAGGGGAGAAACCGGTTGATGACTGTGTCTCATTTCCTACAAGAAGAACTACTGCTAAGCTGAACTCCTTTAAGGCTTGTGAACTTGATACAGCCGCCGAAAGGATCGCTATTGTGTTGAAAAAGCACACAGGACAACTACCAACACCTGGCTCACTACCCCCAAGGCCTGTGAATTTGAATACAGCCCTCTGAGGGAGCGCACCAGTCTACAAATTGAATACACTGCCAGATGATCTAGTACCTGCACTAAGCAGCACAGAATAAGAGTGCCTTGAAGTTACTATCTACCATCATCTAAAGGATTGCTATTACCCCAGAGATCGTTTACATTCTGTTCCTCCCAAAATCAGCTGGACATTTTCAGAAAGGGTGATGTAAGTGAACTACGCTAGGAGTACACACCCACCTCAAGAGGAGGTACAGGACGAACAATATTCAATCTGTGCTCCACAGATTAGCGCAAGGTACCTCACTCGCCCATTAGCTTGATCCAATGCTATTAGTATGATCATCTAGTCACGAGTGTTTTTGTTCACTATAGTGCACTTTCAGGTTAATACTGTTTTAACCCCAGATTATTACTGTTTTAACCCCTGGTTTTTACGCTGGACGTCCAGTTATTAAGTCTGTTTGTATTGCTATTTGTTTTCATTTACACTGTTTGAATATCTCTGCCATCTTCATACTTATATTTATTTGAGTATAGTTTTCTTCTATCCTCAATCACAGTGTATATATATATATAGATTTGTGGTTAATCTTTCCCCTTTCTGTATGTTTTTTCAAACTAATTTAAAGGGCCCCATTAATTACTTTTTAGTATATATGTACTGATTTTATTAACACTGATTTTTTAATCTTGATTGTATTGTAATTTTACACTATTAAATATATTTTCTAAGATATATATTAGGCTATTACCATTTATTGACTTTTATAACGATTATATTTCTGCTAAGGTAGACCCTTTTAGGTTACCCGTATATTGTATTTGTGTACTACCCTGCTTTCAGCGCCAGTATATCCGCTTAAATTATTCTACTATCCTCCTCAGGGTGCTTAGAGAGAGACCCTTCTATACTTGGCATTAGGGTTGATATAAGCGCCAATTCTCACCTATCCTCCTTACATTATCCCTATGTACCCCTAATCTGCTGCCCCTAACACCGCCGACCCCTGTATTATATTTATTAACCCCTAATCTGCCCCCCTCAACGTCGCCGACACCTGCCTACACTTATTAACCCCTAATCTGCCGAGCGGACCTGAGCGCTACTATAATAAAGTTATTAACCCCTAATCCGCCTCACTAACCCTATCATAAATAGTATTAACCCCTAATCTGCCCTCCCTAACATCGCCGACACCTAACTTCAATTATTAACCCCTAATCTGCCGACCGGACCTCACCGCTATTCTAATAAATGTATTAACCCCTAAAGCTAAGTCTAACACTAACACTAACACCCCCCTAAGTTAAATATAATTTAAATCTAACGAAATTAATTAACTCTTATTAAATAACTTATTCCTATTTAAAGCTAAATACTTACCTGTAAAATAAATCCTAATATAGCTACAATATAAATTATAATTACATTGTAGCTATTTTAGGATTTATATTTATTTTACAGGCAACTTTGTAATTATTTTAACCAGGTACAATAGCTATTAAATAGTTAAGAACTATTTAATAGTTACCTAGTTAAAATAATAACAAATTTACCTGTAAAATAAATCCTAACCTAAGTTATAATTAAACCTAACACTACCCTATCAATACATTAATTAAATAAACTACCTACAATTAACCTAACACTACACTATCAATAAATAAATTAAATACAATTGCTACAAATAACTACAATTACATAAACTAACTAAAGTACAAAAAATAAAAAAGAACTAAGTTACAAAAAATAAAAAAATATTTACAAACATAAGAAAAATATTACAACAATTTTAAACTAATTACACCTACTCTAAGCCCCCTAATAAAATAACAAAGACCCCCAAAATAAAAAATTCCCTACCCTATTCTAAATTAATAAATGTAAAAGCTCTTTTACCTTACCAGCCCTGAACAGGGCCCTTTGCGGGGCATGCCCCAAGAAAATCAGCTCTTTTGCCTGTAAAAAAAAACATACAATACCCCCCCCCCCCAACATTACAACCCACCACCCACATACCCCTAATCTAACCCAAACCCCCCTTAAATAAACCTAACACTAAGCCAATCAGATTGAGCTCGCATTCTATTGGCTGATCGGAACAGCCAATAGAATGCAAGGTCAATCTGATTGGCTGATTGGATCAGCCAATAGGATTGAACTTGATTCTGATTGGCTGATTCCATCAGCCAATCAGAATATTCCTACCTTAATTCCGATTGGCTGATAGAATCCTATCAGCCAATCGGAATTCGAGGGACGCCATCTTGGATGACGTCCCTTAAAGGAACCGTCATTCGTCGGGAGACAACGGAAGAAAAGGATGGATCCGCGTCGGCTGCTTCAAGATGGACCCGCTCCGCACCGGATGGAAGAAGATCGAAGATGCCGCTTGGAGAAGATGTTTGCCGGTCCGGATGTCCTCTTCTTGCCGGATAGGAGGAAGACTTTGGAGCCTCTTCTGGACCTCTTCAGCACCGGATGCCAGGACGGATCGGTGATACCTGGATGGTGAAGACAAGGTAGGAAGATCTTCAGGGGCTTAGTGTTAGGTTTATTTAAGGGGGGTTTGGGTTAGATTAGGGGTATGTGGGTGGTGGGTTGTAATGTTGGGGGGGGGGGGTATTGTATGTTTTTTTTTACAGGCAAAAGAGCTGATTTTCTTGGGGCATGCCCCGCAAAGGGCCCTGTTCAGGGCTGGTAAGGTAAAAGAGCTTTTACATTTATTAATTTAGAATAGGGTAGGGAATTTTTTATTTTGGGGGTCTTTGTTATTTTATTAGGGGGCTTAGAGTAGGTGTAATTAGTTTAAAATTGTTGTAATATTTTTCTAATGTTGGTAAATATTTTTTTATTTTTTGTAACTTAGTTCTTTTTTATTTTTTGTACTTTAGTTAGTTTATGTAATTGTAGTTATTTGTAGCAATTGTATTTAATTTATTTATTGATAGTGTAGTGTTAGGTTAATTGTAGGTAATTGTAGGTAGTTTATTTAATTAATTTATTGATAGGGTAGTGTTAGGTTTAATTATAACTTAGGTTAGGATTTATTTTACAGGTAAATTTGTTATTATTTTAACTAGGTAACTATTAAATAGTTCTTAACTATTTAATAGCTATTGTACCTGGTTAAAATAATTACAAAGTTGCCTGTAAAATAAATATTAATCCTAAAATAGCTACAATATAATTATAATTTATATTGTAGCTATATTAGG
This sequence comes from Bombina bombina, assembly GCF_027579735.1. Classification (NCBI taxonomy): domain Eukaryota; kingdom Metazoa; phylum Chordata; class Amphibia; order Anura; family Bombinatoridae; genus Bombina; species Bombina bombina. The sequence goes on from NC_069507.1 coordinate 254,776,918, forward strand.
ATGTATTTTACAGGTAAGTATTTAGCTTTAAATAGGAATAATTTATTTAATAAGAGTTAATTAATTTCGTTAGATTTAAATTATATTTAAGTTAGGGGGGTGTTAGTGTTAGGGTTAGACTTAGCTTTAGGGGTTAATCCATTTATTATAGTAGCGGTGAGCTCCGGTCGTCAGATTAGGGGTTAATAATTGAAGGTAGGTGTTGGCGATGTTAGGGAGGGCAGATTAGGGGTTAATACTATTTATGATAGGGTTAGTGAGGCGGATTAGGGGTTAATAACTTTATTATAGTAGCGCTCAGGTCCGCTCGGCAGATTAGGGGTTAATAAGTGTAGGCAGGTGTCGGCGACGTTGAGGGGGGCAGATTAGGGGTTAATAAATATAATATAGGGGTCGGCGGTGTTAGGGGCAGCAGATTAGGGGTACATAAGGATAACTTAGGTGGCGGCGCTTTGCGGTCGGCAGATTAGGGGTTAATTATTGTAGGTAGCTGGCGGCGACGTTGTGGGGGGCAGGTTAGGGGTTAATAAATATAATACAGGGGTCGGCGGGGTTAGGGGCAGCAGATTAGGGGTACATAAGTATAACGTAGGTGGCGGTCGGCAGATTAGGGGTTAAAAAATTTTAATCGAGTGGCGGCGATGTGGGGGGACCTCGGTTTAGGGGTACATAGGTAGTTTATGGGTGTTAGTGTACTTTAGGGTACAGTAGTTAAGAGCTTTATGAACCGGCGTTAGCCCAGAAAGCTCTTAACTCCTGCTTTTTTCAGGCGGCTGGAGTTTTGTCGTTAGAGCTCTAACGCTCACTTCAGAAACGACTCTAAATACCGGCGTTAGAAAGATCCCATTGAAAAGATAGGATACGCAATTGACGTAAGGGGATCTGCGGTATGGAAAAGTCGCGGCTGAAAAGTGAGCGTTAGACCCTTTAATCACTGACTCCAAATACCGGCGGTAGCCTAAAACCAGCGTTAGGAGCCTCTAACGCTGGTTTTCACGGCTAACGCCAAACTCTAAATCTAGCCGTAAGTACTTTATATTAAGTTGAACCCTTATTTCTCTCTTTTATTCATTATAAGCCATTATAATAACGATACCATTGTCCCAAAAATACATCAATAGGTGACATATCTCAACTATGGATCTTTCCATCCTAGGTTTAATATTTGAATCCTAAATATAATTATTTGCACCTAAATCTATTCAGTGCGCTGAATATTACAACTTGACAATCACCCTGTGTTTTTAATTCATGTATGTCTGTCTGTTTGTGGATATTTTAATCTAATTTACCAATAAAGGTTATATTTTAAGTATTTAATGCTTACCACTGCACCAATACAATTCCTATTTTCATTGTTCTAATTTAAGCCACCCTCACTTTAGGATTAAGAGTGCTATATAGGTGTATACCACTATCAATCCTAGGATTGAATTTTCTCTTTTCAGATTAAATCCAGTACACAGCACCTATGCCCTGCCAATTACAATGAGATTCTGACTTAACTTAGTCTATAACTTATCAGAGAGATGCAATCCTTAGCTCATCCCCCTAGTAGTGCCATTAGTATTTTTTGTGAGTGGATGGGGTCGAGGGGACAGGTTAGTGAGGTGAGAGGATAGTATAATGTGGTATTCTGAGCTTTGTATTTCAGTAAACAAGCATTTGCACATTTGTTATAAAGGTTAGCCCTAAAATTAGAGCTTGTTGCTCTTTTTTGTAGTAATCAGAAAACAACTTCTATGTAGCCTGATTAAACAATATGAGACATTTAATATATGATGAATTTATATATTAACTACTGACTTAGGTGTTAATAAACATAAGGATTTATTAATATAATATATATATATATTGAACATAAGATATGTATGTAAACGGAGGCCACAGATGAAAAAGAAATACTGACACGCTCAGAATCAGAAATGGTAGAAACAAATTGATCCTTTTTACTTCACGCAATCACACACAGCCTAAAATATTTACAAGTTCAGACATTCCACAGACACACAATGTTTGTTTATATTGGATGTTGCAGGTAATAGGATATGCCCAATAATTCAGAATGGTGACAAAAAACAAGCAGGTATAAAGTTTAAAGGCTTTAGCTTTGTTCGTGTACGTTACCACCTTGAGGACCGTGGTTATTCTGTTACCGCATTGGAAGATCCGTGTCTGGGACAGGCAGCGTGTGTGAATGCGGCTTACTTCCGGGTAGCGGTAAAAAAGTAGATCCGGCCGTTGAATGATCCAGACTCGGTAATGACAAAGTAGCGATAAGATCATAAGAGATTCAAGATGAAGCAAAAGTAAATTTAGTAAATTACTTTGCACAGGATACAAGCAATAGGAGACCTGAAATAAGGAATGCTACAACAGAGTAGGTATGACTTCAATAATCAGGCAGTAAATGAGTGTTACAGGTAGTCCTTAAATAGGGTGGAGACAAAATAGGAGGGGTTAGAGTTAAAGGTATACCACATCTCCCCCCCTTCAAGGAAGCACCCCAGGGGTTTCCAAACTAGGTTTCTCAGGATAGCGGCGATGAAAATTTCGTAAAAGACGGGGAGTGCGAAGATCAGAATGAAGCTGCCAAGAGTTATCCTCCGAACCATAACCTTTCCATTTCACAAGGTACTCCAACCTCCGCCTATGGATCCTAGAATCCAACACAGCTTCAACTTCATACTCCTCTCGATCATCAATGAGTATTGGAGGTGGTCGAGTCAAGGAGAGGGACTGAGGTGAAGGAACATATGGCTTTAGCAAAGAGACATGAAAAGAGGGGTGAATCTTAAAATCCTGGGGAAGCTCTAATCTCACAGCATTGAGGTTGATTATTTTAGAAATCTTAAAAGGACCCAAGTATTGATTTGCTAGCTTTTTGCTAGGAACTGAAAGTTTGAGATTCTTCGTCGAGAGTAGTACTAAATCTCCAATCTGATAAGCCGGGCTAGCAGTGTGATGGGTATCATACAACCTTTTTTGATAATCTTTAGCTTCCGAAAGATGTTTTTTTCAGGATGTTAAGTCTTTCTTGTAGAGTAGTTGTGAAATCCAATGCTGAGGGAGAGTTCACTTGTTGAGAGGACAAGGAAATGGTAGTAGGATGATATCCATAAGTAACGAAGAATGGGGATAGTTTAGTTGATGAAGAAGTAGTATTGTTGTAACAGAATTCTGCCAAAGGTAAATAAGATGACCAGTCATCCTGCAGATGAGATATATAGCAACGAAGATATTGTTCAAGGGTTTGGTTGAGTCGTTCTGTAAGGCCATTTGTCTGAGGGTGAAAAGCAGTTGAGTATTTTGAATCAATCTTGATTAGCTTACATAAGGATCTCCAAAAATTAGAGGTAAACTGCGTACCACGATCAGTTATAATAACTTTAGGCAGTCCATGTAAGCGAACTATGTTGTCTAGGAAAACGTGAGCTGTTGTGAAAGCTGTAGGGAGACCTTTTAGGGGAATGTAATGAGCCAGTCTTGTTAAATGGTCAATGACAACTAAAATAGTATTGTAATGGTGGGATTCAGGTAACTCGACAATAAAGTCCATTGATATCGTACTCTAGGGTTTGTCAGGAATAGGCAGATGAGATAAAAGACCTGATAGTCTTTTGTGAGCTAACTTGTTTCTGGCACAGGTATCACAATGTTTTACGTAATTTGTTATATAAGTATCCATGAGTGGCCACCAATAATTTCTCCTGGTTAGGTCTATAGTTTTAGAAATACCTGGATGACCCGCTAGTGTCCCGTCATGGGTTTGTTTAAGAATAGAAGATCTAATTTGTTTGGGGATATATAGTTTAGAATTATGATAAAAAAGACCAGTATTGGAATCTTTTTGACAGTCTATTCCATGTGGTGGTTCATGTTTTAATTCTTTTAATATCTCCTCTTCTAAAGGTGTTAGTAAACCTATAATTTTTTCTTTTGGAATGATTTGGTTAATTTGATTATGAGTGTCTTGTTCATGTAGTCTAGAGAGAGCATCGGCTTTGGTATTCAAGTGTCCCGGTCTGTATGTTAAAAGAAAATTGAAACGATCAAAGAATATCGACCATCTTGCTTGCCTTGCAGACAAGGTCTTACTTGTTTTTAGAAATTCAAGATTTTTATGGTCGGTATAAATCTTAAAAGGTAGTTTAGAACCTTCTAATAAATGTCTCCAGTGATCTAGGGCACGTTTTATAGCTAGAAGTTCTTTATCTCCTATGCTATAGTTTTTCTCAGCGCTAGTCAACATTTTTGAATAGAAAGCAATAGGATGAATCTCAGTCTTGTTCTTATCTTGTTGTGATAATACTGCACCGATACCTGAGTCGGATGCATCTACTTCAAGGATAAATTCTAAATCAAAGTCTGGCATAGCTAGGATGGGTGCTGTTGTAAAATATTCTTTCAATTTATTAAAGGCAAGACTAGCGGATTCTGTCCACTTAAATCTTTGTTTTTCACTAGTAAGTGTTGTTAATGGTTTAACGATTGAAGAGAAATTTTTTATAAACTTCCTATAAAAATTCGCAAAACCAATGAATCGTTGTACATATTTTGTGGAAGTAGGAGTAGGCCAATTCAGAATTGCTGATACCTTCTCCGGATCCATTTGTATTTTGTTGGGACTGATGATATAACCCAAGAATTTTATTTCTGTGACATGAAAGGAACATTTTTCCAGTTTAGCATATAGTTTGTGTTCTTTTAAACGAGTTAATACCCAGCGTACATGCTTTTCATGTTCTTGTGGTGTTCTAGAATAAATTAAGATGTCGTCAAGGTATATTATGACACAAACGTCAATCAGGTCATGAAAGATCTCATTTATAAAAAACTGAAAAGTTGCCGGAGCATTACTCAGACCGAAAGGCATTACATTATATTGGAAAAGGCCATATCTGGTCCTGAATGCCGTTTTCCATTCGTGACCTTCTTTGATTCTAATCAAATTATAAGCTCCCTTTAAATCTAATTTGGTGTAAATAGTGGCACCAGTTAGACGTTCCAAAAGTTCAGGTATTAAAGGTAAAGGGTATCTGTTTTTTATTGTGATGTTATTTAATGCCCTATAATCAATAATAGGTCTTATGGTACCATCCTTGTTTCTTACTAGAAACATTCCTGCAGCTGCAGGGGATGTGGAGTATGAAATAAATCCCTTACGTAAATTTTCGTCTAGGTAATTTCTTATATACTGGAGTTCCTCTTGAGAGAGAGGATAGATCTTACCATGAGGGATTTTGGAACCAGGTATTATATCGATAGGACAGTCAAATTCCCTATGGGGTGGAAGGTTTTCTGCCTCTTTTAAATTAAATACTTCTGCCAAATCCTGATAACACGAGGGTAAACCAATATCAAGTGACGCTATGGTTTGATGTGGGTAACAAGTGTTTAAGCAAAAAGCAGAATCTAATGTTACCTTATTTGAAACCCAATTTATGTGTGGGTTGTGTTTCTTCAACCAAGGATAGCCTAGGATGAGAGTATGCTGATGTATGGATATGAGATCAAAAGATAAATATTCAGTGTGTCCCTGCAATGATGTTACAAGCAGGGGAACAGTATGATGTGTAATAGGTCCTTGTTCTATTAATGAACCATCTATTAACTTAATAGACACAGGATTTTGTTTGCAAATAACAGGTATTCGATTTTTATTTACATAAGTGGAATCAATGTAATTTCCGGATGCTCCTGAATCAATTAATGCCTTGGTTTGGATATTTTTCTGGTCCCACTGTAAAGAAATGGACAAAGTCATGTGTGTATCATTAGCTATGCTGTAAATAAAGTCACTGGTTATTGTCTTACCATTCTTTTGTTTTTTCAACAAAGGACAAGTAGATACTACATGTTCTTTTTGAGCACAGTATAAACAGAGATTTTCCAACCTCCTTCTAATTTTTTCCTCTGGTGGCAGAGGTCCTCTAAGAACACCAATCTCCATAGGGGTAGCACTGCCATGACTTGTTGTGACTTGGTAAGGTTTTCTGGATGGGGTATCATAAGAGGCCCTCTCTGCCCTCCTTTCTCTCAAACGATGATCTAAAGATGTACTTAATTTAATAAGACCTTCAAGGGTATCTGGGATCTCAAGACGGGAAAGTTCATCTTTGAGTGTTTCAGATAAACCTAAACGATATTGATTCTTCAAACTGATTTCATTCCACTGAGAGTCCTCTGCCCACATCTGAAACTCAGTGGTATAATCTTCCACATTTCTCTTACCCTGTTTTAAAGACCTCAATCTCGTTTCAGCATTTAATTGAATATTTGAGTCTTGATATAGACTAGTTAAAGCAGAAAAAAAATCCTGTAATGAATCCAGGATAGGGTTATTGTTTTCAAAAAACCTATTAGCCCAAGTCCTGGGTTCACATTGTAGGAAAGATATTGTGGTACATACTTTAATCCGCTCAGTATGATAAGTCTTAGGTCTAAGAGAAAATAATAAGTTACAGGCATTCTTAAATTCCCTGAACTCAGAACGTTTCCCTGAAAAAGGTTGTGGATAATTAATATGAGGTTCAGGTGGATCATGAGGCTTTTGTGAAACAAAATCTTTAACTATAGTTTTAAGTGCAGCATTTTCAGTCTGCACTTCAGTCACTGCTCTTGCTAAATAATCAAGTTTAAGATAGACATTATTAAACTCCTTTTTTATTTCATTAGGATCCATAATGATAATTATTTCAAAAGACGGTTTTAGGCCTGATTATTATGTGGTATTCTGAGCTTTGTATTTCAGTAAACAAGCATTTGCACATTTGTTATAAAGGTTAGCCCTAAAATTAGAGCTTGTTGCTCTTTTTTGTAGTAATCAGAAAACAACTTCTATGTAGCCTGATTAAACAATATGAGACATTTAATATATGATGAATTTATATATTAACTACTGACTTAGGTGTTAATAAACATAAGGATTTATTAATATAATACATATCTTATGTTCGATATATATATATATGTAAACGGAGGCCACAGATGAAAAAGAAATACTGACACGCTCAGAATCAGAAATGGTAGAAACAAATTGATCCTTTTTACTTCACGCAATCACACACAGCCTAAAATATTTACAAGTTCAGACATTCCACAGACACACAATGTTTGTTTATATTGGATGTTGCAGGTAATAGGATATGCCCAATAATTCAGAATGGTGACAAAAAACAAGCAGGTATGAAGTTTAAAGGCTTTAGCTTTGTTCGTGTACGTTACCACCTTGAGGACCGTGGTTATTCTGTTACCGCATTGGAAGATCCGTGTCTGGGACAGGCAGCGTGTGTGAATGCGGCTTACTTCCGGGTAGCGGTAAAAAAGTAGATCCGGCCGTTGAATGATCCAGACTCGGTAATGACAAAGTAGCGATAAGATCATAAGAGATTCAAGATGAAGCAAAAGTAAATTTAGTAAATTACTTTGCACAGGATACAAGCAATAGGAGACCTGAAATAAGGAATGCTACAACAGAGTAGGTATGACTTCAATAATCAGGCAGTAAATGAGTGTTACAGGTAGTCCTTAAATAGGGTGGAGACAAAATAGGAGGGGTTAGAGTTAAAGGTATACCACATATAAGGGCAGAGACTTCATCTCTGTAACAGGGGCAAAAGAGCTAAATTTATGGCTATGTGGGTTTTGGATGATTGTGAGCTTTTGAGGGGGTGGGAGACCAGTAGTATGTTGAGAGCTGATTTCATTTCTGATGGAGTCGATTTTTTTTTAAGTAGCTGGCAAAATCTTCAGCTGAGAGAAAAGTTGTGGTGGGAGGTGGGTGTATAGTATTTAAAAAAATGGAGAACAGACGTTTTGGGTTTGAAGAAAGAGTAGAGATAAGAGTGGAGAAGTAATGTTGCTTATATAGATTAAAGGGCAGAATAGTAAGAGTTCAAGATGAACTTATAGTGAAGAAAGTCAGCAGAACTCCGAAATTTCCTGAAGTGTCGCTCAGCACTACGGTAACATCTGCAGAGGTACTGTATCAGAGGAGTATGCCAGGGCTGAGGATCAGTGTATGTTTTCCAAGTTATGGTAGGTGGGGCCAGGTTATCAAGGACCGATGTAAGGGTGGAGTTTTAGTGGCAGGTGGATTCATCAGGACAGGAAAAGGAGGGGATGGAAGAGAGAAGAGTTTCGAGAGAGCTAGCGAGCTGTTGCTGAGCTAATGACTTGATTCTTCTGTGCCGTTTAGTGTGAGGCGTAGAAGGAGGGAAGAGTTGTAGGGAGGGAGGTGATGGTACAAGTGAGAAGGTGGTGGTTAGAAAGAAGAAAATGTGTGTTTGTAAAGTTTTAGATAGTGCATCAATAACTGAAAATCAGATCAAGGGAGTGAGTCAGTCCATTGCGACAGGCCGAAAGAGGAAGTGAGTTGCAGAAGTTGTTTTGCAGAGGAGGCAGTGGGATTATCAACAGGGACAATGAATTCACATAGAATCAGGGCAGAGGTATCTGAGGAAAGGAAGTAAAACATAGCCAGCAAAGTGATCTAGAAATAGAGTTGCAGAGCCAGGGGGCGGTATATGACTGCAACGCATATAGAGAGGGGAGAGAATAAGCGAATCAGGTGTGTTTCGAATGAAGGAAATGTGAGGGAAGAGTAGGGCTGTATTTGTTGAAAGGTGGAACGAGAGGAAAGTAAAATACCAACACCACCTCCTTGTCTATTGTGAGACCTAGTAGTGTGGCTGAAGTGAAGACCCCCATGTCACAGTGCAGCAGAGGAAGCAGTGTCTGAAGGAGAGAGCCAGAAGATTGAGAGAGTGGGAGATAAAGAGGTCATGGATAGAAGTGAGTTTGTTGCAAACAGAGTGAGAGTTCCATAGTGCACAAGTGAAGGGGGTGGTGGCTTTAGATGCAAGAGGAATAAGGTTACCAGAGTTTTGTTTTTTAAGTCTATTGAAGGGCACACATGTGTGTGCAGGGCAAGGAAGTTGTAGGGGGAGATGTCGCCAGCAGCTAGTATGAGCAAGAGGGAGAGTGACATGAGATGAGAAGCAGATTTGCAGTAGTGAGACTGTTTTTGTGATGAGTTGCAGGGGGGAGAGAGAGTATTTAGGAATGTGTGAAGTTCATGAATACAAAAGTAAGGAGAGTTTAAGAGAGATGGGCTAATGAGCAGTGCTGCAGGTGGTGAGCGGTAAGGAGTAATTGAGTAAAGTAGTTTGTTAAACAGACAAAAGGTGGCAAAAAGGGATATTTAAGATTGACCCCTTTTTATTTATCTCTGAAATTATAGGGACCGTCTAGTCAAAATAAAACTTCATGACTAGGTATGCAATGTTAAACAACTTTCAATTTACTTTCATCATCAACTTAGTTTTTTTTCTCTTGCTATTCTTTGTTAAAAGCTAAAGCTAGGTAGACTCATATGCTAATTTCTAAGCCCTTGAAGGCCACCTCTTATCTCAGTGCATTTTGACAGTTTTTGACAGCTAGACAGCACTACTAAATGTGTGCCACCATTATCACCATTATGTTTCGTGATAATACACTCTTTGAGCGTGATACTATACACCAGCAGACCACTCCACCGGCAGGTTCAGCCATTTGGATATGTAAAGAATCCCAGAGAGAGGACCATTAGACACAGGAGACTTAAGATGATGGCCTCAGTAACACACTCCAACGCGCGTTTCGGGGCTCCGCCCTTTCTCAAGGAGATTACATAGAAGTAGTGCTGATATATTTTGTTAATTTTGAGATTAATAGGAAGGAAAGGCACATGTTGAGCAAAAAGAGGCTGCTTCTTGGGTGGTAACTAGCCATAGAACAAGCTATTATGCTATTGTTCGTTCCCAGGTTGAGCTCTTCTCTCTTTTAATTTATGCAAATTATGACTCTTAGGGAAGTCTCCCTTAGCGTTATGCGGTAATCCAGACGTGGACCTGTTGCTCAGTGTGCCTAGAGGGATATGGCTGCACTTCACTGACAAAGCCCACACTAGGCCGAAACGTACGTCTGGGGTTTTGACGTTTCTTTCGTTCAGAGAGGGAATTCCTGGTATTTCGGGGCTGGACTGTACTGTTAAGTCAGGATCAGACTGATATGCTACAGGAAAGTTCTTGTCTGTGAAAGGAACATGTTGAGCAAAAAGAGGCTGCTTCTTGGGTGGTAACTAAGTATAGAACCAGCTATTATGCTATGGTTCGTTCCCAGGTTGAGCGATTCTCTCTTTTTATTTATTAACAGGAAGTGCCTATCAGCCAATGAACATCAACAGGAAGTGCCTATCAGCTAATACACATCAACAGGAAGTCCCTATCAGCCAATGAACATTAATAGGAAGTGCCTATCAGCCAAAGAACATTAATAGGAAGTGCCTATCGAACAATGCACATAAATAGGAAGTGACTATCAAAAAATGCACATTAAAGGATTACTTTCTGTTATAATTTTTAAGCTAAACAACTAACATATTAAAGTAAATAAACATTAATTAAAACCTACTGACCTATATTTTCTCCAAAACGTTCTAAAAGTTATATCTTTTATTCGCCGATGATGTCACGTTATCCTGCCCACTATTTTCAGCACTGCATGTTCAAAATACTTAAACCAATAACTTTGTGTTTAAAGCGCCATTTTGAAACCTAGGTATTGTAAACGGATTGGTACAGAGCAAAGGATACCCATGGAGTGGGTTTGGAAAACAATTAAATTTGCAGACAAGATTTCGGATATACGGTAGAGATATGTTAATGAAATGCTATTGATAAAAAGCGTATTTGGGGTAGTTAGTTAGTAACAGGCATAGAAAATATTTACTTACAGTGGCCCTTTAATGGGAAGTGTATATCAAACAATGCACATTAATAGGAAGTGCCTATCAGCTAATGCACATTAATAGGAAGTGCCTATCAGCTAATGAACATTAACAGGAAGTGCCTATCAAACAATGCACATTAATAGGAAGTGCCTATCAGCTAATGCACATTAATAGGAAGCGTCTATTAAACAATGTACATTAATAGGAAGTGCATATCAGCTAATGCACATAAATAGTTAGTGCCTATCTAATAATGGACATTAAAATGAAGTTTGTATCAGACAGTGAACATTAAAAGGAAGTGCCTATCAAACAATGAACATTAATAGAAAGTGCCTATCAAACAATGCACATTAATAGGAAGTGCCTATCAAACAATGCACATTAATAGGAAGTGCCTATCAAACAATGCACATTAATAGGAAGTGCCTATCAAACAATGCACATTAATAGGAAGTGCCTATTAGCTGATGTACAGTAATAGGAAGTGCCTATCAAACAATAAACATTAATAGGAAGCACCTATCGGCTAATGAACATTAATAGGAATTGCCTGTCAGCCAATGCACATTTAATAGGAAGTGCCTATCAAACAATAAACATTAATAGGAAGCACCTATTGGCTAATGAACATTAATAGGAAGTGCCTGTCAGCCAATGCACTTTAATAGGAAGTGCCTATCAGACAATTAACATTAATAGGAAGTGCCTATTAGCTGATGTACAGTAATAGGAAGTGCCTATCAAACAATAAACATTAATAGGAAGCACCTATCGGCTAATGAACATTAATAGGAAGTGCCTGTCAGCCAATGCACATTTAATAGGAAGTGCCTATCAAACAATAAACATTAATAGGAAGCACCTATTGGCTAATGAACATTAATAGGAAGTGCCTGTCAGCCAATGCACATTAATAGGAAGTGCCTATCAGACAATTAACATTAATAGGAAGTGCCTATTAGCTGATGTACAGTAATAGGAAGTGCCTATCAGACAATAAACATTAATAGGAAGCACCTATCGGCTAATGAACATTAATAGGAAGTGCCTGTCAGCCAATGCACATTAATAGGAAGTGCCTATCAGCTAATGAACATTAATGTTAATTAGCTGATAGACACTTCCTATTAATGTTTATTAGCTATCAGCTTATGAGCATTTCTGTGAAGTACATAAATAATACAGCAGTATTTGTTTTGAGTTAAATAGAATAAACTTCACTTTTTTCTATGCAAAAAAAATGAATTTTTGATTTAACGTTTAATTGATGGTGTTTAATGTGCCTTTTGGCTAGTTGCAAAGTCTATGATATAAATAAGAATGTTGTTAATAATAATAATAATAATAATAATAATAATAATAATAATATGTGGCAAGTGTGCTACAATAGCATTAGTATGGGGTATATGATTATAACTCTACCAAGCAGTGATAACAAACATTTAGAATAGGGGAAGTTTTGGAAAAAACAGCACTACCAAAGATCAGTTAGCTACAATGAGAGCTCTAGGAATCTCACAATTACGTTGATAGTAATAACAACACCCTAAATGAGCACCAATGTGTTTTCAAAAACATAAAAAGCTGTGATTTAAAACCCTACATGAAGCAGCTCACTAATGGCCGTGATAGAAGTGAGACTCAGACACTGTATGCCTTTAAATCTCCCATCCCAGGGCAGAATTTAGCATTGTCTGAGCATAATCTGACATCCTGCCAAAAGCCCATCTGGTCAAGACTCCATGTCCAGCAGTGCGGGTAGTAATAACAATGTGCCATGCTCTGATATTCCTGTCCTACTTCACAAGCTGAATTGTGATTAGATTGGACCATCCCAATCACTGTGTGACAGTACACAAAGCCGGTGACAAAGCTGCTATTATATGTGAGTTATGGGCAGAGAGGCTGACAACAGATGCATCGCTGGCATCCAGGCAGGTATCCAAGAAACAATACAATATATCTTCTTGTCAAGAGGCACAGATCCAAAATAGTTTAAGTAGCAATCCCTCTTTTCTATCTCCCACTGTCTGACAGCAAATGTGAAGACTGAATTCAAGTTTCTTATATAAGCTCTTTAGTTGCCATATTCTATGTTCCTGACTGCTAAAAACCTCCTTAGACCACAGGAAGATCACCTCAAAAACTTGCTCAATTTCATTTAGATTGCTGTATTTCTCAAGTATGACCCCCTGTCTGGTACCTAAACAGTTACCTGGCACAATGCATACTGCTCTGGCAACCAAGAATTATTATTATTGATCCAAAATTATTATTAAATGATCCAAAAATCCCTGAAGATGGGTTAAATAACTAGAGATAAACACAGAAAAACAAATTATGCTTACCTGATAATTTTCTTTTCTTCTGACGGCAAGAGTCCACAGCTGCATTCATTACTTTTGGGAATTCAGAACCTGACCACCAGGAGGAGGCAAAGACACAACTCAGCCAAAGGGTTAAATACCTCCCCCACTTCCCTCATCCCCCAGTCATTCTGCCAAGGGAACAAGGAACAGTAGGAGAAATGTCATGGTGAAAAAGGTGCCAGAAGAACAAAAATACAGCTGCCCCATAGATAAAACGCGGTGACTCTTCTCGTCAGAAGAAAAGAAACACTGCATTCATTACTTCTTGGAAAACAATACCCAAGCTATAGAGGACATTGAATGCAACAAAGGGCGGGTACAGAAGGTGGCCCCTTCAAAGGGCACCACAGCCTGAAATTACCCAAAACCCGATAAAAAAAACGTATCGCTAGAAAACAAGGGGTAAAAACCGGAAGGAACTAGTAACTGTCTATCAGTTAAACAACCTGCAAAGCCGTGCTAGAGACCACTCAGAATCCCTAGAGTCCACTGAGCACAAAGGCCTCCGAGGAGCCAAGCCCCGTGGCTCCCGGCTCCCACGAAACTTACCCCCGACCCCGAAGGAAAAGAACCTCCCTCTACCCCCGAGGGGAAGAACAGAGGATCCAATAAGAGATCCAAAGGACCACCAACAAAGGGTAAGAAGTGGAAACTGATCTAGTAGAATGAGCTGTAATTCTCTGAGGCGGGGCTTTACCCAACTCCAAATAAGCTTGATAAATCAAAAGCTTTAACCATGATGCCAAAGAAACGGCAGAAGCCTTCTGACCTTTCCTGGAACCAGAAAAGATAACAAATAGACTAGAAGTCCACCTGAAATCTTTAGTAGCTTCAACATAATATTTCAGAGCTCTCACCACATCCAAAGAATGTAAAGATCTCTCCAAATAATTCTTAGGATTAGGACACAAAGAAGGAACAGCAATTTCTCTATTAATGCTGTTAGAATTCACAACCTAAAGGTAAGAATTTAAATGAAGTCCACAAAACTGCCTTATCCTGATGAAAAATCAGAAAAGGAGATTCACAAGAGAGAGCAGATAATTCAGAAACTCTTCTAGCAGAAGAGATGGCCAAAAGGAACAACACTTCCCAAGAAAGTAGTTTAATGTCCAAAGAATGCATAGGCTCAAATGGAGGAGAGATTGCCTTCAAAACCAAATTAAGACTCCAAGGAGGAGAGATTGATTTAATGAAAGGCTTGATACGAACCAAAGCCTGTACAAAACAGTGAATATAAGGAAGTTTAGCAATTTTTCTGTGGAATAAAACAGAAAGAGCAGAGATTTGTCCTTTCAATGAACTTGCAGACAAACCTTTATCCAAACCAACCTGAAGAAACTGTAAAATTCTAGGAATTCTAAAAGAATGCCAGTAGAATTTATGAGAGGAACACCATGAAATGTAAGTCTTCCAAACTCGATAATAAATCTTTCTAGAAACAGATTTACAAGCCTGCAACATAGTATTAATCACTGAGTCAGAGAAACCTCTATGACTAAGCACTAGGCGTTCAATCTCCATACCTTCAAATTTAATGGTTTGAGATCCTGATGGAAAAATGGACCTTGAGATAGAAGGTCTGGCCTTAGTGGAAGTGGCCAAGGTTGGCAACTGGACATCCGGACAAGATCTGCATACCAAAACCTGTGAGGCCATGCTGGAGCTACCAGCAGCACAAACGATTGCTCCATGATGATCTTGCAGATCACTCTTGGAAGAAGAACAAGAGGCGGGAAAATATAAGCAGGTTGATAACACCAAGGAAGTGTCAATGCATCTACTGTTTCTCCCTGAGGATCCCTGGACCTGGACAGGTACCTGGGAAGTTTTTTGTTTAGATGAGATGCCATCAGATCTATTTCTGGAAGCCCCCACATCTGAACAATTTGAGAGCCCACTCTCTCGGATGTAAAGTCTGACGACTGAGGTAATTCGCTTCCCAATTGTCTATACCTGGGATATGAACCGCAGAAATTAGACAGGAGCTGGGTCCCGCCCAAACAAGTATCCAAAATCCTTCTTTCATAGCTTGAGGACTGTGAATCCCACCCTGATGATTGACATATGCCACAGTTGTGATATTGTTTGTCTGAAAACAAATTAACGGTTCTCTCTGCAACAGAGGCCAAAATTGAAGAGCCCTGAGAATCGCACGGAGTTCTAAAATATTGATTGGTAATCTCGCCTTTTAAGATTTCCAAACTCCTTGTGCTTTCAGTGATCCCCAAACAGCTCCCCAACCTGAAAGACTTGCATCTGTTGTGATCACAGTCCAGGTTGGACGGACGAAAGAGGCCCCTAAAATTATACGATGGTGATCTAACCACCAAGCCAGAGAAAGTCGAACATTGGTATTTAAGGATATTAATTGTGATGTCCTTGTATAATCCCTGCACCATTGGTTTAGCATACAAAGCTGGAGAGGCCTCATGTGAAAATGAGCAAAGGGGATCGCGTCCGATGCTGCAGTCATGAGACCTAAAACTTCCATGCACATAGCTACTGAAGACAATGACTGAGACTGAAGGTTCCGACAGGCTGCAAACAATTTCAAACGTCTCTTGTCTGTTAGAGACGAAGTCATGAACACTGAATCTATCTGGAAATCTAAAAAAGTTACCCTTGTCTAAGGAATCAAAGAACTTTTTGGTAAATTGATTCTCCAACCATGTCTTTGCAGAAACAACACTAGTTGATTCGTGTGAAATTCTGCAGAACTTAAAGACTGAGCGAGTACCAAGATATCATCCAAATAAGGAAACACAGCAATACCCCGCTCTCTAATTACAGAGAGTAGGGCACCTAGAACCTTTGAAAAGATTCTTGGAGCTGTCGCTAGGCCAAAAGGAAGAACAACAAATTGGTAATGCTTGTCTAGAAAAGAGAATCTCAGGAACTGATAATGATCTGGATGAATCGGAACATGAAGATATGCATCCTGTAAGTCTATTGTGGACATATAATGCCCTTGCTGAACAAAAGACAGAATAGTCCTTATAGTCACCATTTTGAAAGTTGGTACTCTTACATATCGATTCAAAATCTTTAGATCCAAAACTGGTCTGAATGAATTCTCTTTCTTTGGGACAATGAATAAATTTGAATAAAACCCCAGTTCCTGAAACGGAACTGGCATGATTACCCCTGATAACTCCAGGTCTGAAACACACTTCAGAAAAGCCTGAGCCTTTACTGGGTTTACCGGAATGCGTGAGAGAAAAAATCTTCTCACAGGCAGTCTTACTCTGAATCCTATTCTGTACCCCTGAGAGACAATACTATGAATACAATGATTTTGGACCGAATTGATCCAAACATCTTTGAAATATTTTAATCTGCACCCTACCTGCTGAGCTGGAATGAGGGCCGCGCCTTCATGCGGACTTGGGGGCTGGTTTTGATCTCTTAAATGGCTTGGATTTATTCCAATTTGAAGAAGGTTTCCAATTGGAAGCAGATTCCTTGGGGGAAGGATTAGGTTTCTGTTCCTTATTTTGTCGAAAGGAACGAAAACGGTTAAAAGCTTTAGATTTACCCTTAGGTTTTTTTATCCTGAGGCAAAAAAAAACACCCTTCCCCCCAGTGACAGTTGAAATTATTGAATCCAACTGAGAACCAAATAAATTATTACCTTGGAAAGAAAGAGATAGCAATCTGGATTTTGAAGTCATATCAGCATTCCAAGATTTGAGCCACAAAGCTCTTCTAGCTAAAATAGCTAAAGACATAGATTTAACATCAATTTTGATATAAAAAATGGCATCACAAATGAAATTATTAGCATGTTGAATCAACTTAACAATGCTAGACAAATCACAATCCGATACTTGTTGCGCTTAAGTATCCAACCAAAAAGTTGAAGCAGCTGCAACATCAGCCAAAGAAATAGCAGGTCTAAGAAGATAACCTAAATATAAATAAGCTTTCCTTAGATCTAAAGGATCTTTAAAAGAAGTATTATCTTCCGTAGGAATAGTAGTAACGTTTAGCAAGAGTAGAAATAGCCCCATCAACTTTGGGGATCTTTTCCCAAAACTCCAATCTAACTTCTGGCAAAGGATACAATTTTTTAAACCTTGAAGAAGGAATAAAAGAAGTACCAGGCTTATTCCATTCCTTATAAATCATATCAGAAATAGCATCAGGAACTGGAAAAACCTCTGGAAAAACCACAGGAAGTTTATAAACAGAATTTAAACGTTTACTAGTTTTAATATCAAGAGGACTAGTTTCCTCCATATCCAATATAATCAACACTTCTTTTAACAAAGAACGAATATACTCCAATTTAAATAAATAAGAGGATTTATCAGTGTCAATATCTGAGGCAGGATCTTCTGAATCAGATAGATCCTTATCAGAGAAGGATAATTCAGGATGTTGCTGGTCATTTGAAATTTCATCAACCTTATGAGAAGTTTTAAAAGACCTTTTATGTTTATTAGAAGGCGGAATGGCAGACAAAGCCTTCTGAATAGAATCAGAAATAAATTCTTTTAAATTTACAGGTATATCTTGTGCATTAGATGTTGAGGGAACAGCAACAGGTAATGAACTACTACTGATGGATACATTATCTGCATGTAAAAGTTTATCATGACAACTATTAGAAATCACAGCTAGAGGTATAATCTCCACAAGTTTACAACAAATGCACTTAGCTTTGGTAGAACTGTTATCAGGCAGCAGGGATCCAGCAGTGAATTCTGAGACAGGAACCAATTGAGACATCTTGCAAATGTAAGAGAAAAAAACAACATATAAAGCAAAATTATCAATTTCCTTATATGGCAGTTTCAGGAATGGGAAAAAATGCAAACAGAATAGCCCTCTGACATAGAAAAAGGCAAGAGGCAAATAAGAATGGGATCTAAAATAATGAAAATATTTGGCACCAAGAATGACGCACAACAAACAGAAAAATATTTTTTGGCGCCAAAAAAAGTC
The DNA here is from genome assembly GCF_027579735.1 of Bombina bombina. Taxonomy (NCBI): domain Eukaryota; kingdom Metazoa; phylum Chordata; class Amphibia; order Anura; family Bombinatoridae; genus Bombina; species Bombina bombina. The sequence continues at coordinate 254,795,014 of NC_069507.1, forward strand.
CAGAAACGACACACTTGCGTCAAAGATGACGCAACCTTGTGAAATAACCCGGCGTCAACTAAGACGTCGGAAATTATGAATTTGCGTCAACGAACGTAACTTTGCACCTAAAAAATCTTGCGCCAAGAATGACGCAATAAACTTTAGCATTTTGGGCCCTTACGAGCCTTATTCTGCCAGCAATTTAGAAAAATGACAGTCAATTGAAAAAAGACTACACCCCAGGTAAGAAATAAATTTCTAAAAAAATGTATTTCCCAGATATGAAACTGACAGTCTGCAAAAGGAAATATACTGAAACCTGAATCATGGCAAATATAAGTACAATACATATATTTAAAACTTTATATAAATACATAAAGTGCCAAACCATAGCTGAGAGTGTCTTAAGTAATGAAAACATACTAACCTGAAGACGCCCATCCACATATAGCAGATAGCCAAACCAGTACTGAAACAGTTATCAGTAGAGGTAAATGGAATATGAGAGTATATCGCCGATCTGTAAAGGGAGGTAAGAGATGAATCTCTACGACCGATAACAGAGAACCTATGAAATAGATCCCCGTGAGGAAAACCATTGCATTCAATAGGTGCTACTCCCTTCACATCCCTCTGAAGTTCACTGTACTCTGAGAGGAATCGGGCTTCAAAATGCTGAGAAGCGCATATCAACGTAGAAATCTTAGCACAAACTTACTTCACTACCTCCATAGGAGGCAAAGTTTGTAAAACTGAATTGTGGGTGTGGTGAGAGGTGTATTTATAGGCATTTTGAGGTTTGGGAAACTTTGCCCCTCCTGGTAGGATTGTATATCCCATACGTCACTAGGTCATGGACTCTTGCCAATTACATGAAATAAATTATCAATTTCCTTATATGGCAGTGTCAGGAATGAGAAAAAATGCGAACAGCATAGCCCTCTGATAGAAAAAAAAGGCAAGAGGCATATAGGAATGGGGTCTTAAATAATGAAAATATTTGCCAAGTATGACGCAGAACAAACAGAAAAATATTTTTGGGCGCCAAAAACGTCCGGAAATGAAACACTCGTGTCGCAGATGAAGCAACCTTGTGAAGGACTCGGCGCCAACTAAGACGCCGGAAATGACGAATTTGCGTCAACGAACATAACTTTGCGGCAAAAAAATATCGCGCCAAGAATGACGCAAAAAACTTTGGCATTTTGCGCCCTAGCGAGGCAAAGATTGTAAAACTGAATTGTGGTGGGGGGTGTATTTATAGGAATTTTGAGGTTTGGGAAACTTTGCCCCTCCTGGTAGGATTGTATATCCCATATGTAACTAGCTCATGGACCCTTGCCAATTACATGAAAGAAACAGCTTCTGCGGTAGCAAAAACGTCAATTTTGTAAAACTTTGTAAAAGTGTGTAAGGAGGACCAGGTAGCCGCCTTACAAATTTGCTCCATAGAGGCCTCATTCTTGAAGGCCCAAGACGAAGCCACAGCTCTAGTTGAATGAGCCGTGATCCTCTGAGGAGGCGTATGTCCCGCTGTCTTATAGGCCAAGCGAATCAAGTTCCTCAACCAAAAGGACAAAGAAGTAGAAGAGGCTTTTTGCCCCTTGTGCTTCTCTGAATACACCACAATAAGAGATGTAGACTGTCTGAAAGCCTTTGTAGCCTGAAGATAGAACTTGAGGGCACAAACCACATACGTATTTTGAAGTAACATCTCCTTAGAAGAAGATGGGTTAGGACACAAAGAAGGATCCACTATTTCCTGATTGATGTTATGGTTAGACACCACCTTGGGAAGAAACCCCAAACCAGTGCGAATCACAGCCTTATCCACATGGAAAAACCAGATAAGGAGGCTCACATTGCAAGGCAGCCAATTCAGATACTCTGCGTGCCGATGCAATGGCCAACAGGAAGAGAACCTTCCAGGACAGAACCTTAAAGTCAATGGAATGCATAGGCTCAAACGGAACCTTCTGCAATACCTTAAGGACCAAGTTTAAGCTCCATGGGGGAGCAGACTGTCTAAAGTCTAGCGCTGCAGAATCTGTTGGCGCTCTACAAATAACCAATAATAATAATAATAATAATAATAATAAAGACAGGCCTGATTCTACACAGAGCCTGAACAAAAGATTGGATGTCAGGGAGCTCAGCGAGTCTCCTATGCAACAAGACTGATAATGCCGAAATCTGTCCCTTTAAGGAGCTGGCGGCAAGACCCTTCTCCAAACCGTCTTGGAGAAAGGACAGAATCCTGGATACCTTCACCTTATGCCAAGGATATCCATGCTTCTCACACCAGGACAAGTAAGTCCTCCACACCTTATGGTAGATGCGACGAGTGACTGGCTTCCTTGCCTGAATTAGTGTATCAATCACACTTTCAGAAAAGCCTCTCTTGGCCAAGACTTGGTGTTCAATCTCCACGCAGTCAGCCTCAGAGAATCGAGATTTTGATGTTGAAAAGGGCCCTGTTCCAGCAGACAGGGTAACCTCCATGTCCTCCGTGGCCACGATGGAGCAATCAGAATGGCCGAAGCTCGCTCCTGTTTGATGCGTGCCACTAAACGAGGTAGAAGTGGTAACGGTGGAAAAATGTAAGCTAGGCTAAACCCCCAAGGCACCGCTAAGGCATCTATCAGCTCTGCCTGGGGGGATCCCTGGACCTCGAACCATATTGGGGTAGCTTGCAATTGCGTTTGGACGCCATGAGATCTATCTCTGGCTTTCCCCAGATGAGACAAATCTCTGTAAACACTTTGGGGTGAAGAGACCATTCTCCCGGATGGAAGGATTGCCTGCTGAGAAAGTCTGCTTCCCAGTTGTCCACACCTGGAATGTGAATCTCTGAGAGCAAGCAGCTGTGGGACCTCGCCCACTCCAAGGTCCGAGACACCTCCCTCATGGCTAGGGAGCTCCTTGTACCCCCCTGATGGTTGATGTAAGCCACCGAGGTAATGTTGTCGGTCTGGAATCTGATGAAGCTGAACGACCCCAGAGGAGGCCATGCCTTTAGAGCATTGAAGATTGCTCGGAGTTCTAGAATATTTATCGGAAGGAGAGACTCCTCCCGTGACCATTTTCCTTGTGCCATCCTGGCACGCCAAACAGCTCTCCATCCTGCTAGACTAGCGTCTGTGGTCACAATCTCCCAGGATGGGATCAAGAAGGATGTCCCCATGGACAGTTGCTCCGGACGGATCCACCAAGAGAGGGACACCTGAGTCTGAGCATCCATGGATATCTGCTGTGATAGATCTGAATGATCACCGTTCCACTGTCTCAACATGCCCAATTGAAGAGGTTTGAGATGGTCTGAGATGGAACCTGGGAATGGAATGACGTCTATGCTGGAAACCATGAGTCCGATTACTTCCATATACTGAGCCACCGAGGGGCTTGAGGAGGAATGAAGGGTGAGAAATATTTTCATGGACATTGAGTCTATTATCATGCCCAGGCACTCCACCCTGTTGCTGGGAACCAGGGAACTCTTTCCTGAGTTGATCTTCCAACCGTGAGATTGGAGCAAAAGAAGAAGAGCCCTCAAATGATTGAGTGATGGCGCCTGGACTAGGATGTCGTCCAGATAGGGTGCCACAGCAATGCCTCTGGCTACTGCAAGTAGCGCCCCCAGAACCTTTGTGAAGACTCTCGGGGCCGTCCCCAGACCAAGGGGGAGGGCCACAAACTGGAAGTGTTGGTCCAGAAATGTAAATCTTAGGAACTTGAAGTGGTCTCTGTGGATTGGCACATGAAGTTAAGCGTCCTTCAAGTCTATAGTCGTCATGAACTGTCCCTCTTGAACTAAAGGCAGAATAGATCTGATCATTTCCATTTTGAATGATGGAACACTCAGAAACTTGTTTAAACACTTTAGTTCCAGAATCGGGCAGAGCGTGCCCTCCTTCTTTGGAACCACAAAAAGATTTGAATAGTACCCTAGACCCCTTTCTGCTAGGGGTACTGGTACGATAAGGCAGAGAGAGGAGAGATCCCTCACACACTCTCTAGAAAGGCCTCTCTCTTTTCTGGTCTGGAAGACAGGTTTGACAGGAGAAATCTGTCCCTGGGCGGATGGGATCTGAACCATATCCTGTAACCCTGGGCAACAACTTCCAGAACCCAAGGGTCCTGAACGTCCTGTAACCAGGCTTCTGAGAAGAGAGATAATCTGCCCCCTACTTGGTCTGGAGACCAGTCGGGGGCCGCCCCTTCATACCGATTTTGTCTCTGCTGGCTTCTTGCTCTGCTTAGACTTGTTCCAAGAATGAGCTGGCTTCCAAGTTCCCTTGGACTGGTCTGCTTTCACGGCAGGCTGCTGGGCCTTGTCCGCATGAAAGGGACAAAAAGTAGATCCTTTAGGCTTAGCCTTCTTATCCTGCGGTAGGAAAGCTCCCTTTCCTCCCGTAACCGTGGATATGATCAAATCCAATCCTGGACCGAACAGAATCTTTCCTTGAAAAGGCAGGGACAACAGCCTTGACTTAAAGGTCATGTCTGCAGACCAAGATTTTTAGCAAAAGAGCCCTGCAAGCTAAAACAGAAAAACCTGACAGCTTAGCATTCAGGCGAATAATTTGCATATTGGCATCACAGATGAAAGAATTGGCGACCTTCAGCACCTTAATCTTATCCTGTATCTCATTGATGGAAGTCTCTCCCTCGACCATTTCACACAGGGATTCACACTAATATGTTGCAGCTCCGGCAAACGAGGCTATGCCCGCTGCCGGCTGAAAAACAAACCCTGTGTGCTGAAACATCTTCCTTAACATGTTTTCCAACTTTTTGTCCATGGGCTCTTTAAACGACGAGCTATCCTCGAGAGGAATAGTTTTCCGCTTCGTGAGCGTGGAGATAGCACCATCCACCTTAGGGACAGTACCCCACAGCTCAAGCTGAGAGTCCGGAATGAGGAACAGTTTCTTAAAGGAAGAAGTAGGGGGAAAGGAAGAACCTAATCGCTCCCATTCATTCTTAATAATATTAGCCATCTTAACAGGAACCGGGAAGGCACGAGGCACCACCCTGTCCTCATATACCTTATCAAGCTTAGGAATTGCAGGTTCCTCCGGAAGCTTAGGTTCCGGAATCTCCAGAGTAGCAAGCACTTGCTTCAGCAAAAAGCGCAAATTCTCTATCCTAAACCTAAAGTCAGGCTCCTCCGCAGCCAGATATTTAGATGAGACTGACCCAGAAAGGGCCTCCTTCGAAGAGTCGGAGTGGGCCTTGTCATCTTATAATGCCTCTGATATTTCCATAGGCGTAGACAACCCCTGGGCCGGGCCGCCATGATATGCCCTACACTTGCGCTTAGCAGAACGTGGTGAGGCATGGATCACTGTCGATACCGCCGTTTGCAGCTGATCCGCAAAATCTGATGGCCAACAAATCTCTCCCGCAGGAGTAATGGTTGGACCCTGGGGCACTGCATGTGCAATTGGAGATGAATGCAGGGAACGCACCTCACGGGACGGGGAACCCTCACGGGACGGGGAAGTGAGGAAGGTATTTAAGACTTTGGCTGGGGTGTCTTTGCCTCCTCCTAGTGGCCAGGTTCTTAATTCCCAACAGTAATGAATGAAGCCGTGGACTCTCCTCCCCTTAAGATGAAAAATGGACTAGAAATAATTCCCTTTAAAGAGCACTGGAGTGAGAACAGGTATTTCTGGGAATTATGGTTCCCAATAGACTAGGAGAATTCTAGATCTTGTACCCTGAATGGAGTACAGAACAGAATTTTTTTTATGCTAAACAGCCACTGACAGTGATTCTTCTGCATTTGCTCTGTCAGACAGAGCTAGGCAGCACAGACAGGATGCCTGGAAACAGGAGAGTGGCAGAGAGTAAGGACCCATAAAAACGCAAAGCTACAGTACTGACAAACTATTGCTAACCTGTTAAATACCAGATAAGGTTTTCTGTCCATGACCACAAAGGGTTACATTACATTAAAACAGAAGATCAATGCACATGTGCTCAATGTTTTATGCATATCACACTTATCATACTGCAGCCTGTCCCATCTGACAGTACAATATGTGTGTAAGCTCTCCCAATTAAATTCCAAAATGTTGTTGTCTGATGCGGCTAACAACTGCAAAAAGCAGAGGCAATTTATCAGGAGCAGTATGTGGGACACCTATAGATGCTCGGTAAGGGGAAATACCCTCTTCAATCCCACCACCAATATGCCACTGCCTCATCTGAAAGAGGGGAGAGCCAATGTTGAATGAAGGATCCTATAATTATTTTATTATCAAGCAATGCCATGGGAAAAGAAATTATCTGATAAGTTCCTCTAAGACTGAAATATAAATTAATTGAGCAAAATGAACCTAGATGTACCATGGGATAAATGGATCTGTATATTTTAGTAGATTTCATCATCAGATAAATGCAAATGAATGCAAAATTGTTTTCTAAGCTGGCATGCCAAAGGGTTGTGAACAGAGTTTGCAAGAGGTGCAGAATTTTCTGCCTTTCCACCACTGATACAGTATAACAGTGAAGTATTGCACATATTCCTACAGAATGTTCTCTTTATGAACACAGTGAGCAAAATGTATCATGATTGCAGGCGGACAGGTTTGCAATTGCCACTCAAGATGCTGCATGGAATGGCGAAATTTAACAATGCACAAGAGCTTTCTTGTGCAATGCTGCCCCATGCTCTCTTGCAACCAGTTGCTTAAGAGCAGGGCATGTCAGTCACCCCAAACACTGTCAAGGTGATTGATCTCACCACTTCTGTAGTGGCAGAGATGAAAGAAGCCGTTTCTGCTTCTTATATTTGTGGTTGCAGGTTCACTCATGAGAGCCTGCACCACAAAGCCTTAAAACCTGCGAGTGCGTCTTAAAAAATCTACCCCAGTGGGCTAAAACACATTTATTACAAATAATCATCCCAACCTTTCAAGTAACGAGAAGGACACAAACTACTGAAGTTAGTATCAGTATATAGTTGCATTTCATATACTAAGATGGTGCATATATGCAATATATGTTCTGAATGCCAGTGGTACATGTTTATTAATTAGTGTGTGCTCAGTTCTCTATACACAACTGCACACCCCTGACGCTCTCTCAAAGACAAAGACAAGCTGTAGAAATGAAAAAAGGAGCAAACTATATAGGGAAATGTTGCCAAGGCTCCGTTCCTGGGTAGAATTTTTCATTTCTTTCATGATTCAGATAGAGCAGCAATTTTAAATAACTTTCTAATTTACTTCTATCACATTTTGTTGAATAACAGGGATGTAAGCTCAGAAGTGTGCACGTGTCTGGAACACTATATGGCATCGGTTTCGCAAGAATGTTATCCGTTTGTTAGAACTCTAGAGGGCAACGCTATTTCCTGACATGTACCTAGGTATCTCCTCAACACAGAATATCATGGGGAGAAAATTATTAACAGAAGTAAATTGGAAACTTTTTTTTTTTAATCTGATCCCAAAAAAAAACAAAAAACTGGGGTTTCAGATCTCTTTAACAGTCATTGAAATAAAACTGGACATTTACGGGGGAAGCAGAGTAAAGATATTTTCTTATACACAGTAGAGACTATTTGAGGTTAAAGGGACAGTCAAGTCCAAAAAAAACTTTCATGATTCAAATAGAGCATGTAATTTTAAATAACTTTCCAATTTACTTTAATCATCAATTTTGCTTTGTTCTCTTGGTATTCTTAGTTGAAAGCTAAACCTAGGAGGTTTATATGCTAATTTCTAAGACCATAAAGGCCGCCTCTAATCTGAAAGCATTTTGACAGTTTTTCACCACTAGAGGGAGCTAGTTCATGTGTGTCATATAGATAACAATGAGCTCACGCATGTGAAGTTACCTAGGAGTGAGCAATGATTGGCTAAACTGCATGTCTGTCAAAAGAACAAATAACATGGCAGTTTGCAGAGGCTTATATATATATATATATATATACACACACACATACATACATAAACATATACTTATACATACACACATACATACATATACACAGCTCAAAAAAATAAAGGGAAAACTTAAACAACACAATGTAACTCCAAGTCAATCACATTTCTGTGAAACCAATCTGTCCACTTAGGAAGCAACAATCAATTCCACATGCTGTTGTGCAAATGGGATAGACAACAGGTGGAAATTATAGGCAATTAGCAAGACGCCCCCAATAAAGGAGTGGTTCTGCAGGTGGTGACCACAGACCACTTCTCAGTTCCTATGCTTTCTGGCTGATGTTTTGGTCACTTTTGAATGCTGGCGGTGCTTTCACTCTAGTGGTAGCATGAGACGGAGTCTACAACCCACACAAGTGGCTCAGGTAGTGCAGCTCATCCAGGATGGGACATCAATACGAGCTGTGGCAAGAAGGATTGCTGTGTCTGTCAGCGTAGTGTCCAGAGCATGGAGGCGCTACCAGGAGACAGGCCAGTACATCAGGAGACGTGGAGGAGGCTGTAGGAGGGCAACAACCCAGCAGCAGGACCGCTACCTCCGCCTTTGTGCAAGGAGGAACAGGAGGAGCACTGCCAGAGCCCTGCAAAATGACCTCCAGCAGGCCACAAATGTGCATGTGTCTGCTCAAACGGTCAGAAACAGACTCCATGAGGGTGGTATGAGGGCCCGACATCCACAGGTGGGGGTTGTGCTTACAGCCCAACACCGTGCAGGACGTTTGGCGTTTGCCAGAGAACACCAAGATTGGCAAATTCGCCACTGGCGCCCTGTGCTCTTCACAGATGAAAGCAGGGGCAGACTGAGCACATGTAACAGACGTGACAGAGTCTGGAGACACTGTGAATAACATTCTGCTGCCTGCAACATCCTCCAGTATGACCGGTTTGGCAGTGGGTCAGTAATGGTGTGGGGTGGTATTTCTTTGGGGGGCCGCACAGACCTCCATGTGCTCGCCAGAGGTAGCCTGACTGCCATTAGGTACCGAGATGAGATCCTCAGACCCCTTGTGAAACCATAAGCTTGTGCGGTTGGCCTTGGGTTCCTCCTAATGCAAGACAATGCTAGACCTCATGTGGCTGGAGTGTGTCAGCAGTTCCTGCAAGATGAAGGCATTGATGTTATGGACTGGCCCACCCGTTCCCCAGACCTGAATCCAATTGAGTACATCTGGGACATCATCTCTCTCTCTATCCACCAACGTCACGTTGCACCACAGACTGTCCAGGAGTTGGCAGATGCTTTAGTCCAGGTCTGGGAGGAGATCCCTCAGGAGACCATCCGCCACCTCATCAGGAGCATGCACAGACATTGTAGGGAGGTCATACAGGCACGTGGAGGCCGCACAAAACTACTGAGCCTCATTTTGACTTGTTTTAAGGACATTACATCAAAGTTGGATCAGCCTATAGTGTGACTCCAAATCCAGAACTCCATGGGTTGAAACATTTGCTTTCCATTTTTTAATTTTTGTGTGATTTTGTTGTCAGCACATTCAACTATATAAAGAACAAAGTATTTCATTAGAATATTTAATTCATTCAGATCTAGGATGTGTTATTTTAGTGTTCCCTTTATTTTTTGGAGCAGTATATATATATATATATATATATATATATATATATATATATATATATATATATATATAGTTAGTAATCACAGAAGTTAAATTATGTTATTATAACAGTGTTGGTTATGCAAAACTGGGGCATGGGTAATAACAGGGATTATCTATCTTTTTAAACAACAAAAAAATCTAGTGATGACTGTCCCTTTAATGTCATTTTGCACTACCAGTAAAGCTTGCTGTATTCTGTTTTAGGCTGTACTGGCGAGCTCGCGCCTACGAGAACACGGTGAAATACAATGCATCTGGGAGCCCTATTGATATCACCAGCATGAAGAGGATTCTAAGTATCCACAAACCCCTAGGTCTAACGAGAAAGCAGGAAAACGCTAAACAAAAGGCGCAAGTTTACTTTATATATGACAACCCAACAATGACTGCAGACGAGAGTGAGGAACAGGACAGAGTGCAGCCGAAGGAGCAACAGAATGCAGCGAGGAACAAGATTGTCAGTGACGTAAAAGCGTCTGGAATCCTCCTTAACCCATGTGTGTTTTACGTCTGACACCAGGGGAAGCTGTAAAATACTGATACCGTTAGTGCTGGAAGCACCATTGTTACACAAATCTATACAATTCCATTTTCACAGGCACAGTCAGAAGCAGTTTCAATATGTCTTTGGTGCATCGGTAGTGACTTCACTTCAATCAGTGCCAACTTATCCATTAGAGTAGCCCAGTGCTTAGGGCCCACAAAAATATTTTAAATTTCTTTAAAAAACAAAAAGGGAAAAAAAATTGGAAGGGCAAAGATTTTTTTTATTCTCACATCCAATGTCCCTAATTTAAACATAAATATAGTGATTAACTTAATTATAATGCCCATCCTGAAGCTCCAGCTCCCAGCCTCCCTCCCTGCATTAGTCAGTGACACTGCCTGTTATTATAGGTCTGCAGCCCAAGCCCCAGATTATGGTTCCTAGTTGGGGGGGAACACATTATGCCCACCTGCTCCTCCCATACCCCTTAGCAACGTCCGTGGCCGCCCTGCATAATAGCAGATAGGTGGCATAGCAAGTGTAGATTTACGTTGTGCAATAAGCAAGATACCTACCTCAACTAATATAGAACCCAGCCTGGATTAGGGTTGTACTTATACCAAACACAGTAAATCTTAAAGGGACATGAAACCCAACATCTTTCTTTCATGATTCAGATAGAACATTCCATTTTAAAGGCATTTCTAATTTACTTCTAGTGTCTGGACCATTACATGGCAGAGCACTAGAGGGCAGCGCTATTCCCTGCCATATAGTGCTCCTGAAGCCTACCTAGGTATCTCTTCAACACAGAATATCCTGGGAACTAAGCAAATTTGATAATAGAAGTAAATTAGAAACTTTTTTTAAAAGCGTATGCTCTGTCTGAATCTTTTTTTTTTTTTTTTGGGGGGGGGGTCCATATCCCTTTGTGACCCTGCTCTGAATACAGAATTAAAATCTCCCACCCTACCACCCTACCTCCTAACAGAGGGCGCTGCATCTAACAGAAGGCGCTGCATCTAACAGAGGGCGCTGCATCTAACAGAGGGCGCTGCATCTAACAGAGGGCGCTGCATCTAACAGAGGGCGCTGCATCTAACAGAGGGCCCTGCATCTAACAGAGGGCACTGTATCTAATCTAACAGAAGGCACTGTATCTAATCTAACAGACGGCACTGTATCTAATCTAACAGACGGCACTGTATCTAATCTAACAGACGGCACTGTATCTAATCTAACAGAGGGCACTGTATCTAACAGAGGGCACTGTATCTAATCTAACAGAGGGCACTGTATCTAATCTAACAGAGGGCACTGTATCTAACAGAGGGCACTGTATCTAACAGAGGGCACTGTATCTAATCTAACAGAGGGCACTGTATCTAACAGAGGGCACTGTATCTAACAGAGGGCACTGTATCTAACAGACGGCACTGTATCTAATCTAACAGACGGCACTGTATCTAATCTAACAGAGGGCACTGTATCTAATCTAACAGAGGGCACTGTATCTAATCTAACAGAGGGCACTGTATCTAATCTAACAGAGGGCACTGTATCTAACAGAGGGCACTGTATCTAATCTAACAGACGGCACTGTATCTAATCTAACAGAGGGCACTGTATCTAATCTAACAGAGGGCACTGTATCTAACAGAGGGCACTGTATCCAATCTAACAGAGGGCACTGTATCTAATCTAACAGAGGGCACTGTATCTAACAGAGGGCACTGTATCTAATCTAACAGACGGCACTGTATCTAATCTAACAGAGGGCACTGTGTCTAATCTAACAGAGGGCACTGTATCTAATCTAACAGACGGCACTGTATCTAATCTAACAGAGGGCACTGTATCTAACAGAGGGCACTGTATCTAATCTAACAGATGGCACTGTATCTAATCTAACAGACGGCACTGTATCTAATCTAACAGAAGGCACTGTATCTAATCTAACAGACGGCACTGTATCTAATCTAACAGACGGCACTGTATCAAATCTAACAGAGGGCACTGTATCAAATCTAACAGAGGGCACTGTATCTAATCTAACAGAGGGCACTGTATCTAACAGAGGGCACTGTATCTAATCTAACAGAGGGCACTGTATCTAATCTAACAGACGGCACTGTATCTAACAGACGGCACTGTATCTAACAGACGGCACTGTATCTAACAGACGGCACTGTATCTAATCTAACAGAGGACACTGTATCTAATCTAACAGAGGACACTGTATCTAATCTAACAGAGGACACTGTATCTAACAGAGGGCACTGTATCTAACAGAGGGCACTGTATCTAACAGAGGGCACTGTATCTAATCTAACAGAAGGCACTGTATCTAACAGAGGGCACTGTATCTAATCTAACAGACGGCACTGTATCTAATCGACGGCACTGTATCTAATCTAACAGATGGCACTGTATCTAACAGACGGCACTGTATCTAATCTAACAGACGGCACTGTATCTAACAGAGGACACTGTATCTAACAGAGGACACTGTATCTAACAGAGGGCACTGTATCTAACAGAGGGCACTGTATCTAATCTAACAGAGGGCACTGTATCTAACAGAGGGCACTGTATCTAACAGAGGGCTCTGTATCTAATCTAACAGAGGGCACTGTATCTAACAGAGGGCACTGTATCTAACAGAGGGCACTGTATCTAATCTAACAGACGGCACTGTATCTAATCTAACAGAGGACACTGTATCTAATCTAACAGAGGACACTGTATCTAATCTAACAGAGGGCACTGTATCTAATCTAACAGAGGACACTGTATCTAATCTAACAGAGGGCACTGTATCTAACAGAGGGCACTGTATCTAATCTAACAGAAGGCACTGTATCCAATCTAACAGATGGCACTGTATCTAACAGAGGGCACTGTATCTAATCTAACAGACGGCACTGTATCTAATCTAACAGACGGCACTGTATCTAATCTAACAGACGGCACTGTAAATAAACAGACGGCACTGTATCTAATCTAACAGACGGCACTGTATCTAACAGAGGGCACTGTATCTAATAGAGGGCACTGTATCTAACAGAGGGCACTGTATCTAATCTAACAGAGGGCACTGTATCTAACAGAGGGCATAATTATTTCCCGTCCCCTTTCATTGAATCTAACAGAGGGCACTGTATCTAATCTAACAAAGGGAACTTTATCTAACATAGGGCACGGTGGTTGAGAATATGTAGGTACAACATTACAAACAGTAGAACTGAACAGGCTTTCTACTTGCAGGCAAAAGCAGTAGAACACATTGACTAGTTTGGCAATATAGAGACTTAAAGGGCAAATTAATACAATAAGATCCACTAGGCACTGGAGAGATTTGTCTGTTATAAGCATGATACAAATAAGAATGTTCTAATTTATTTAATAAATATCCACAATGCTTATATTCAGTTGAACTGATTGGACCCATTCTTCTGTGTTTTGATTGTATTGAATCCATCTAACTCTGTGCTAGTATGAACATACATGCAGCCTGTAGAATGGAACATCTATATGATTTGTCAATACTTATCTCAAATTCAGAAGGTGTGAAAGATCTTCCTTATTGTTTAGGCCCCTGGGATATAGGCAATCTAAATCAAAAATCCATTTGGATTCGGCGGTCAGTATTTTTTTTTTTTTCATAATTAGCCCCTCTCCAATTGGATGCCTATATAACTGAAATCTTTTTGTCTTCCCTGATGTTAGTATGTGAAGTGTCGATATAGTGGTGTTTCTACATTTTTGTGTTTAATCTTCAACAGATGTTTTTTTTATCCTGTCTCTAAGAAGTCTGGAGGTTTACCCTACATATTGTAGGCCACAGCTACATTGTATTACATAAATTACCCCCTTGCTAGTACACCTTATCGTGTCTTTAATTTCATACTTCACTTTAGAGTTGTGTGAGAAAAAACTTCTTGTTTTTCTCCCTCTTTCACTTGCTTTGCAATTTATGCATGGAAAGAAACCTCTCAGGTTTCTGCCAAAAAACATAATTTATGCTTACCTGATAAATTTATTTCTCTTGTGGTGTATCCAGTCCACGGATTCGTCCATTACTTGTGGGATATTCTCCTTCCCAACAGGAAGCTGCAAGAGGACACCCACAGCAGAGCTGTCTATATAGCTCCTCCCCTAACTGCCACTCCCAGTCATTCGACCGAAGACAAGCAAGAGAAAGGAGAAACTATAGGGTGCAGTGGTGACTGTAGTTTAAAAATAAAAAACACCTGCCTTAAAATGACAGGGTGGGCCGTGGACTGGATACACCACAAGAGAAATAAATTTATCAGGTAAGCATAAATTTAGTTTTCTCTTGTAAGGTGTATCCAGTCCACGGATTCATCCATTACTTGTGTGATACCAATACAAAAGCTATAGGACACGGATGAAGGGAGGGACAAGGCAGGCGCTTAAAGGGAAGGCACCACTGCCTGTAAGACCTTTCTCCCAAAAATAGCCTCCAAAAAAGCAAAAGTATCAAGTTTGTAGAATTTTAAAAAAGTATGAAGCGAAGACCAAGTCGCCGCCTTACAAATCTGTTCAATAGAAGCCTCATTCTTAAAAGCCCATGTGGAAGCTACCGCTCTAGTGGAATGAGCTGTAATTCTTTCAGGAGGCTGCTGGCCAGCAGTCTCATAAGCTAAGCGGATTATACTTCTTAGCCAAAAAGAAAGAGAAGTTGCCGAAGCCTTTTGGCCTCTCCTCTGTCCAGAGTAGACCACAAACAAAGCAGATGTTTGACGAAAATCCTTCGTAGCTTGTAAATAAAATTTTAAAGCACGAACCACATCAAGATTGTGTAATAGAGGTTCCTTCTTTGAAGGAGGATTAGGACATAGTGAAGGAACAACAATCTCCTGATTGATATTTTTATTAGATACCACCTTACGAAGAAAACCAGGTTTGGTACGTAACACTACCTTATCTGCATGGAAAATTAGATAAGGGGAATCACATTGTAAAGCAGATAACTCCGAAACTCTTCGAGCCGAGGAGATAGCTACTAAAAACAGAACTTTCCAAGATAAAAGTTTAATATCTATGGAAAGCAAAGGTTCAAACGGAACCCCTTGCAGAACCTTAAGAACTAAATTTAAACTCCCTGGCGGAGCAACAGGTTTAAACACAGGCTTGATTCTAACTAAAGCCTGACAAAACGCCTGAACATCTGGAGTATCAGCCAGACGCTTGTGCAAAAGAATAGACAGAGCAGAAATCTGCCCCTTTAAGGAACTAGCTGACAATCCCTTCTCCAATCCTTCTTGGAGAAAAGATAATATCCTAGGAATCCTGACCTTACTCCATGAGTAACCTTTGGATTCACACCAATGAAGATATCTACACCATATCTTATGATTTTCCTCGTGATCGACTTTCGAGCCTGAATTAAGGTATCAATGACCGATAAAATCAAGCGTTCAATCTCCAAGCAGTCAGACGCAGAGAAATTAGATTTGGATGGTTGAAAGGACCCTGAAGTAGAAGGTCCTGCCTCAGCGGCAGAGTCCATGGTGGAAGGGATGACATGTCCACCAGATCTGCATACCAATTCCTGCGTGGCCAGGCAGGTGCAATCAAAATCACCGAAGCTCTCTCCTGCTTGATCTTGGCAATCAGACGAGGAAGCAGAGGAAACGGTGGAAACACATAAGCCAGGTTGAAGGACCAAGGCGCTGCTAGAGCATCTATCAGCGTTGCCTTGGGATCCCTGGACCTGGATCCGTAACAAGGAAGCTTGGCGTTCTTACGAGACGCCATGAGATCCAGTTCTGGTTTGCCCCAAAGTTGAATCAATTGTATAATAGACTAAAACAGCATTGCACCCACTTGCAAATGGATGATTAACCCCTCAGGCTCAAAAACGAATCAGAAAAATGGTAAAACCGTTATAAACAGTCACAAGCAAACTGCCACAGCTCTACTGTGGCTCCTACCTGCCCTTAAAACGACTTTTGTAGGCACAAAAACCCTTTACAGAGGTCCTATATGTCAGGGGACTCCTTCAGGGAAGCTGGATGACTCAGACTGTAAAAACTACTGCGCAATTAGAGCGCGAAAATAGGCCCCTCCCACCATGCACTCAAAGTGAAAGGGCCATAAATAACTACTCCTAGGAGAAATCTAATCAGCCATGTGGAAAACTATGCCCCAAATAAAGATTTATCACCTTCAGTAAAAAACGTTTTTTATATATCATGCAAACGTTTTACATACTAAGTAATAAGAGCAATTAACATGAATATTACCCTTTACTGCAAGCATGATCCCAGTCGTTTGTTAAATCACTGTAATCAGGCTTACCTTAAATATATCAAGCACTGTCAGCATTATCTAGACCTTATCTCTCTAGAAAAAAAATATACTGAACATACCTCAGAGAAGGTAATTCTGCAAGCCATTCCCTCAGCTGAAGTTTTCCCATACTCTTCAGTTATGTGTGAGAACAGCAGTGGACCTTAGTTACAACCTGCTAAGATCATCAAAAACCTCAGGCAGAACTCTTCTTCTAATTTCTGCCTGAGGCAAAAACAGTACAACGCCGGTAGCATTTAAAAATAACAAACTTTTGATTGAAGATAAACTACACTAAATCACCACATATCTCTTGATACTTTTCTTGTCGAGAGCTGCAAGAGAATGACTGGGAGTGGCAGTTAGGGGAGGAGCTATATAGACAGCTCTGCTGTGGGTGTCCTCTTGCAGCTTCCTGTTGGGAAGGAGAATATCCCATAAGTAATGGATGAATCCGTGGACTGGATACACCTTACAAGAGAAACATCTTTATCATTTAGTTTGTGAGTCTTGGGAACACTAGAGGACAATATACTTTTCAAGTTATTCACTTTCTTATAAATAAATATAGGTCTTGATGATAATTTCTCTCCTATGATGTCATCATCTTTCAGGAGTGGCCAGTGTTTGTGAATTATCCTTTCTATTAGATATCTGTTTTCACTGTATCCTGTTATAAATGGGACAGTGAGTGTATCTTTGCTATTATTTTCTAAGCCAATATTATTTTTATTCTTATATTTTAGTAAGTCTCTTCTGTCTTTATTTTGGACTTCCTCTATATTTCTGTCCAGGTTACTCTCTTCATAAGCTCTCTCTAAAAAATGTTCTTTTAGAGTTTTCGCCTGTTCTTCCCATTTATCTGGATATGAACAATTTTTCTTTAGACGGAGGAGTTGTCCCTTTGGTATATTGGACTTCCAATTACTAGGAGTGCAACTCTCTTGGTGGATATAATTATTACAATCTACTTCTTAGTAGGTCCCTGTCTACTGTACCTGTATATAGCACAGCACCCACAGTAGAAGCGTTACTTGTCCCCGTCTACTGTACCTGTATATAGCACAGCACCCACAGTAGGTAAGTTACTTGTCCCCGTCTACTGTACCTGTATATAGCACAGCACCCACAGTAGGCACGTTACTTGTCCCCTTCTACTGTACCTGTATATAGCACAGCACCCACAGTAGGTACGTTACTTGTCCCCGTCTACTGTACCTGTATATAGCACAGCACCCACAGTAGGTACGTTACTTGTCCCTGTCTACTGTACCTGTATATAGCACAGCACCCACAGTAGGTACGTTACTTCTACTTGTCTACTGTACCTGTATATAGCACAGCACCCACAGTAGGTACGTTACTTCTACTTGTCTACTGTACCTGTATATAGCACAGCACCCACAGTAGGTACGTTACTTCTACTTGTCTACTGTACCTGTATATAGCACAGCACCCACAGTAGGTACGTTACTTCTACTTGTCTACTGTACCTGTATATAGCACAGCACCCACAGTAGGTACGTTACTTCTACTTGTCTACTGTACCTGTATATAGCACAGCACCCACAGTAGGTACTTTTCCTTTAAGGTTCAGTCCTGTACTTCTGCTGTAATCACTGTACCTATATATAGCACAGCACACACAGTAGGTAGGTTACCTTACAGTATCTGTATATAGCACAGAACACACAGTAGGTATGTTACCTTACAGTACGTGTATATAGCACAGCACACACAGTAGGTACGTTACCTTACAGTACCTGCATATAGCACAGCACATACAGTAGGTACGTTACCTTACAGTACCTGTATATAGCACAGAACACACAGTAGGTATGTTACCTTACAGTTTAGTCCTGTACTTCTGCTGTAATCATTGTACCTGTATATAGCACGGCCCATACAGTAGGTACGTTACCTTACAGTACCTGTATATAGTACAGCACACACAGTAGGTGTCTTACCTTACAGTACCTCTGGTATATGGCTGTTGATAGGAAAGATAAAAAGGCAAATATAAATCAGTTACTTAAAGGAGAACTAAATACCGCAGAATTGAATAACTGACAAATACACAATAAAAAGACAATTCAATAGCAATTGAAATGAGCAGAAAATATCTAGCTAATTTTAAAGTTAATCCTTCCCTCCCCCTGTATCATGTGACAGTCAGCCAGTCACAAAAGGCATATACGTATATACTGTGCACTTTAGCACATGCTCATAAGAGCCGGAGTCGCAGAAAGTGTGCATATAAAAACAGTGTGCACGTTTTCATAATAGAAGTATATTGGAAAGTTTTTTTTTTTAATTGCATGCTTTATCTGAATTAATAAACCTTGACTTTAACGTCCCTTTAAAGAAAACTATTTCATTTTGTGCTTTCAGATAACTAGAGAATAAAACAGGTCATTGACAAAAACAATCACACAACAGTACATTTTATTTTTATTTGCATTTAATTACAAAACAATTGATGTAAAGATAAATTACCACTATCCCCAACAGTGTGAGGTCTTTGCTGGCAGAATGCTATATGACCAAATCTGAATTGATAGGATGTCATAGCTGGAAGGATCTTAAAGGGACAGTATACTGTAAAATTGTTTTTTCCTTTAATGTGTTTACAATTGCTTTTTTTGCCAACTGCAGGGTAAAAATGTATGAAAATTTGCTTTTTAAGGTTTATTTGTGTATATTTAAGCTCTTATTTTGTGTTTTGAAGCCACAACCTAATAAAATGGGTTGAGCTTGTAGGTATAATCAGATCTCATTACTGTATCACATTGTGTTCATAAACCTGCTTCTTTATCTTATATCTGTCCATAAACCAATCACCAGTACTTGGAGAGAACAATGGAAAATCAACATTTTATTACCTTATCTCTGCTATATCCTACTGGGAGTGTAATTTCTTCTGCTAGCTGTGTTTACAAAGCTTATCTATAGCTTGGACCTGCGGCCACAAACTTTCAGAATAGGTGGGGATACCACATGCTAAATCAACTATTTAAAATGCCAATATAAGGGTAAAGGAGCTACCTGTAAACAATATAATAAACTCCAGCAGGTTAAGTGGATCATTGGGAACAAATTAAAGGGGAGAAATATTTTGAGTAAACTGTCCCTTTAACATAGTCTGAACAATGTACCTTAAATAGACACTGTAGCCCAAAAATGATGTCACATGAAAGCACTTAAACGTCGATTGTTTAGCATGAAAAATTTGAGATAAAAGCTGTACCAGCAGTACAAATAATTATTGGCTAACAGATTATTTCTCCTATTGGTCAATATGTACTTCTAATGCTTATTGGTTAATAACTTCCTAGGAATGCTAAGAAGCACTTTTAAACCAATCAGTATTAGCAATAGGTGCAGATACTGGTATATTAGTTTCAATTTAAATAACTTTATTCAGGCACAGACTCACAGTTTTCAAACACTTATCTTCCATATAGACATTTTCACATTAATGGGTACAATGCCCTTATTAAGTTATACATTAGCACCTTTGCATAAAGAAAGGTCCTATAGCTCATTAAGCTTATAACGAATCTGTCAACAGATCCATTAAAAACTTTAGCAAGATTTATGTTGGCTCAGAAACAACAACAATCAGTTTTCAATAGATTTAGTGGGACATTTATGTTGTCTTAATGTTAAGACACAGCTGATCTAAATAACATTTAGGAATAAGATTAATACAAATTCTATGTGTTTAAATTAACTCTCGAGACTTCCTCAGAACCCCCCCCCCACACTGTAGAACCCACTTTATAACAGTCTGATGTCTTATTTACTAAGTCCTACATCCCAAAGGTGCCAAATGCTAAAGACAGCACCTGTGTGTAACCTACTTATTAACAAGTTAATAGATATGAAATTGAGCACCGTCATTAGATCTATAACTATAATGTAAAGGTGAGCGAGTTCAAGTATTTTACTTCTTACTGGAAAGAAATCCCAACTAGCTGCCATGATACAGTAGTGACACAAACATCTGGTGTCCTGGTGTACACAGAGATACATTAATATACAGGACAACAAGGGAGGTTTCTATTAATATAAATATAGTTATTACATCCAATAGTTTATTAGGATTTAGCAGCAGCTATGTCACAACTGAATTGTATTTGTTCTACCCTGAAAAGCTGTCTCTGAAATAAGAATTTGCTCATCTGATCTACACGGTCAGGTTCAAGTATCTTCATTGTGTCACAACACATTTTATATATCCGGAGTACAAAAGCTCTACATATAAAGTAAATGCTCATTTTGTTAGCAAACCAGTGATCTATCCCTTGAAAGCCTCTTAAAGGGCCATAACACTCCAAAAATCACATGCTCAATGTAATTTTAAGACTAGCGACCATACGCCTCTATGTGTTTAACTCCCACTGCTGATCCTGATCACTGACACTGAGCCTATCAGCCCAACCGTAATGTGCAACTAGCACTGCTGATTGGCTCAAAACACAGGAGGTACAGGGTCACTAAGCTTAAAATTAATAACGAATGTAATGTCCCTTTTAGGTTTTTTTTACCTTACCTCCCTTGCTGTAGTCAATTAGAGATAGAGATAAGTGCTCCTGAACAACATTTGTAACCTTGTTGCAGGGTCAGTATTCTTGGATCAATGGGAAAAGACAATTACAGAAAAAGCTGGTAAAATAAATAGAGTACATTACAATTTCTTTCTTTTTTTAACTATGCATAACACCCAAAAAGTAATTCCTATAAATTGTTTTAATATTCTATGAACCCTTTATACTAAATGAGCTGACTGAGGTTGCCACGTAGTTGGTCCAGCTTACATGAGTTAGGGGCGGAGCTATAAGTGCCGTCAGGAAAACATAAATACACAAGATGGTGGCTGCTGTATGTAGCAAGGAACTAAAATAAAGCTTCTCACAGTAAAACACCACAGGGATAAAACAAATCTTTCATAAAAGGCTTGTCCAACCTATGCCCTAGGGGCCACAAAGCACCCCCCTACTACTGTGCTTTCAATCTGGATACTTATCACTGCTCCTCTCCATCTCAACAAAGACCGTCAGATCATTTGGATTCAATGTATGTTTCTTGGTGTACATGAAGGTCTGAGACTCTTGTTGTGTTAAATAACTGCTCAGTTGAGATGTTGTTTAGGGGGAACAATATATTTTGATTATTAGAATTTTAAAAACGCACTAACTTGCTCTGCATGGGAAAAACAAAACACCAACAACAATATCAATGTTGTTTTACCTTGTGGGATTAATCCTTATGTTGCCTTGTTTTTGTTTTGTCGCTGTGTTGATTGACTGGAAGAGGAGTCAATTAAATAGTTTTATTTTTCTTTAAAAAAGAAAATGTTCTATTGTATAACCCATAGCAAGTACTTTGGCATTAACATCTTCAGGTACAATAGGCTGCAATGTGATACAACAAATCGGCTACATAAGTGCTACTGTAATTTGGAAATGGGCTGTGTTTCCTTAATCAACCACTGGAGGGCCTCATGACGCCCTTGTTTTTCCAGCTCAGCTCCAACGACATCTCTGCATTTCTTGTGATACGCGTTAACCCAGTCAATCTATAAAAATATAAGATGTGACAGTTGCAGTATTATTATTTAGTAGGTAGTGTATCACTTTGTTTAATGGTTGTGCTATGAATGAGATGAGATAATGTGCAAATAAAAACATATTGCAAAAATAAGTAAAATACAAGTAAAATATAAGTAAAATACAAGTAAAAAATAAGTAAAATACAAGTAAAAAATAAGTAAAATACAAGTAAAATATAAGTAAAATACAAGTAAAAAATAAGTAAAATACAAGTAAAATATAAGTAAAATACAAGTATAAATAAGCATATTGTAAAAATGTTTCTAATCGAAACCAAAATGCACAGAATATACAATAGTTTGTTAAATGTGGGTTACTACGGTTACGCACAAGCAACATAAAACACAATTTTACACAGTATAACCTACGTCACTACTGCATCACAGGCAAATGACGTTAACCATAGTGA
Organism: Bombina bombina; assembly: GCF_027579735.1. Taxonomy (NCBI): domain Eukaryota; kingdom Metazoa; phylum Chordata; class Amphibia; order Anura; family Bombinatoridae; genus Bombina; species Bombina bombina. The sequence goes on from NC_069507.1 coordinate 254,817,399, forward strand.
TTTTTTGTACTTTGCTACTGTATAACTGGCTTTATGCAGCTTCTGTAGGTGCTCTGCCAACCGTAGGTGTTTCCATCAAGCATTGCCTGAGGGGATAGCTGATTTATAGCGATTCTTACTCTCTGCCCTAGGGCTGTAGTCTAGCTATATAACCGCCTACAGCATTACAAGACACGCTCCAATAGTTACACAATGCATCCGAAATCAGCAAACATTTAAACACTACATAAACTCTTCAAAAGATAATCTAAAAACGATATAAACTTAACGTGTCCCTGATTAATAACTTTTCAAGTGATTACTAAAAATCACTGACAGCAATAACCCATTTTCAGTTGTTTGCTTCTCAATGCATTTACACATGAATTTCCCATGTACATGAGTATTTGTTTAAATGAGTGGTTGTGTGCTCCTCTAGCGTAAACAAGCAGGGGGACAGGGGCTTGGTTAGATTCTACCTCAGGGTTAACAGCACTTTGTTGCTATAGGTTATTGCCGTATTTACAGGGATAACCTACATTTAACAGGGAGGTCTCTATAGTCTCTGTAAGTGGACTGGGGGCTGAGAGATGTTCCTTGCGATGGAATCATGTGCACACATGGTGAGATCATCGGCAGTTCCACCCTCTGCATCAATAGGGAAGGAGAATGCAATCTCTTTCCTCAGCTGCTGTGCTAATGGGGAGTCGCCAGGACCCAGATCACAATGGTGATCCCCAATATGACATGCGGTCGTCATCCTCACACAAGGCTCAGCGTGTGTGGTTATCATGCGCACTAAAGGGGATTAAGCTCGTGCATGAACCTATCAACAGCTAAGCACAATCAGATTGGCACCTGGGGGTGTTTGAAAGGTGACACCATTGTATATACAGCTGTAACATTGTGTGCCCTTTTAAACTCCCCTATTCTACTATCAAACAGTTATATTCTGAGGACTCCAGTGCACTATATGTAGGGATAACCTATCTAGATTGTAAATTCCCACGGGAATAGGACCCTCAATTCCCCCTGTTTTTGTCAGTAAAATTTTGTCTTATCGTATTGTTTCTCCATTGTACTGTTATCCTTGTACCCATGGGCAGCACTGCGGAATCTGTTGGCGCTTTATAAATAAAGAAGTTATAAATAAAGAATAATAATAATAATAATAATAATCTTGACAGTTACTACGCCCCCTTTTATGCAGACCCCACCTTTTTAATGCAAATCCCGCCCACTCTTCCCAAGAATTCCACCCCTATCCGCCCACTCTTATTTCACACCCTTTTATGGTGTATTGCCTTCTTTTGTTAGGTTAAGAGTTATTTTAATGTTATAATAAACTATCAATTGTGATTGTTAAGCTTTCATGTATTGTTTAATTGCATTAATATCTTTAAGCTTTTAACACTATTAAATTAAAAAGCAGAATGTATTTTTAATGCAAAGGACTCATAAAAAGTGGATTTAAAAAGAAAAATACAAAATATCTTCTCTGCGTAGAGTCCAAGGGTATTGCACAAAAGGAGCTATAAAATAGATAGCTTCTCTGCATTATGGTCTCTAGAGCATTACTAGAACAGTAAAATTACTATTAAAATTAAAAACCTCATAAAAGGCAATACACCATAAAAGGGGTGTGAAATATTAAAAAGTGGGTGGAGAGGGGTGTAAAACCTTGGGAGAGTGGGTGGGATTTGCATATAAAAGTGTATGTGCTTTGCATAACAGGGGGCGTGGTACCTGTCAAATTAAGTTTGACAACATATCCCTTCATATACTACTCGTGCACCATTTAAACAAAATCATTAGCCACAAACGTTTTGTGGATATTTAGTTACACACAGACACGTTAGGTCTGATCCATACCTCTTTCTGTGTCAGTAAATCCGCACTGATCATTTTTGTCTGTATGGGTACCAGTGTAATGGGCTCAAATGTCAGGCTTCCTCTGTTTCTGAAGTCATACTGAAAATTAAAATAAACTCGTTACTTTTATATATCGGTGTGAGAATTATTATTTCTCTTCTTCAGACGAAATGAGATGCAGCTGCAAAAAGCAACATTTGCTTTGGGAATTGTGAAAAATGCTACATTAAAAAGGTATAATGCAAATTGTTTAAAAGGTTTATACCCTGAGGAGAGACGTGAGCAGTTTTAAAATAGTTAATTTAGAATAAGGATTTCCAGCGTATTAAACAATTTCAGGTTCTATTAGTGTTTAGTTAGATTTGTTAGTGACTCACATCCTAATACAAAGTGCTCTCTTCTCTAGGGAGTCCGCTACTGCTGCACTTAAAGGGAAATTAAACACTAAATAAATGCCAGATAGAATAATACATTCAAAGAAAAGATTTGTCTGAGAACAACAAGTAGATGTATTTTTTAGTTTCATTAGCTGTTTAAATATGGACAAAATAAGTTTTAGTGTCTATAGAACAATGGGAGCTGCCATGTTGTAACTTAAGTTACCTTCTGCTGGCCTATTAGGGACATTTATAAATAGGTCACTAGAGTGTGCAGCCAATGGCGCAGAGCACTGTTATAATCCACGCAGGAACTGAACTGCTCACAATTTCAGAATGTAATTACAGGAAAAGGGACAAAATAAATAATAAAAGTACAATGCAGACCTTTTTACATATACATAGTAACATAGTAGATGAGGTTGAAAAAAGATAGAAGTCCATCAAGTTCAACCTATACAAATATATATATATATATATATATATATATATATATACACACACACACACACACAATAAAAGCTCAAATTGATCTTAAATGAATCCCATTAAAAACGTGACTCGTTTAACATAAGCAATATTATCCCTGAATTCTCTTTCTAGTCAGAAATGTATCTAAACCATTTTTAAATTTATCTAAGGTATTGGCATTTACTACCTGCTTAGGCAAAGAGTGCCACAATTTAAAAAATATATACGATTTATAATTTTATATTACTATCTCAAAGTGTTTAATGTCCCTTTAAAGATACAGATTCTACTATTTAAAAAAAATAACATTTTATACCCTATAAAATGTACCCAAAGGGATAAAGTTGCCCTTTTTCAGGAATATTGCAAATGGCCATGTTAGACATAGGGTTAACTCCCTAGATGCCAGATAGGACAAAGCAATGCATTATTGTGAGTAAACTAGATTAAAATGAAAATCACTATTTAACTACACAGTGTAAAGTGCTGCTTGCAACATGTGGGGGGCACCATTATGCTATGCTCTTTTGTCACAACATAGCAGCAGAATAAAAAACACATTTTAATTCTCTGTCCCAAATACTGTTGTAAAAAATAAACACTTAAAGGGACAATTAAGTCAAAATGAAACTTTCATGATTCAGATAGAACATACAATTCTATACTTTCCATTTTACTACTATTATCTAATTTGCTTTGTTCTTTTGGTATCCTTTGTTGACAGGCATACCTAGGTAGGCTAAGAAGCAGCTGTGTACTACTCTGAGTTAGCTGCTGATTAGTGGCTGCACAGGTATGCCTTGTTATTGGCTCACTCTATGTGTTCAGCTAACTCCCAGTAGTGCACTGCTGATTCTTAAACAAAGGATACCAAGTGATTGAAGCAAAGTAAATTGGAAAGTTATTTAATATCTATGCTCTATCTGAATCATGAAAGAAAAATGTTTAATATTTACTATTCTGTTACTTCTCAATAATTCATTCTTCTAGATTTATAAATAAACAAACAAAAACATAAAAACATGCAAAAGTCAAATTCACCTTTGTTTTAGCAGCAACCACCAGAACCAGGTTCTCAATTCTGATGCCAAAGGAACCATCTTCGTAGTACCCCGGCTCTGCAAAAGCACAAACAAAAAGTATGGATGCAGCACATCTTGTGTGATCAGGAAGAAGCACAGTAACCTAGTCTGGTATGATTAGGGAAGCAGTGGACTGAGTGATTGTCCTAGAGGAATCTGTGAGTGGGCTAAACAGAGGTGCTCCTGGTGCAACGTTCCTGAGGTGATGAGCTGACTGTAACTGGAGTGAACGGGGAAAGTGCAGCTCATATAGCCTGGCAGGAGCAGCGAGGAGCCCATAGGGCCTGGCAGGAGCAGCGAGGAGCCCATAGGGCCTGGCAGGAGCAGCGAGGAGCACATAGGGCCTGGCAGGAGCAGCGAGGAGCCCATAGGGCCTGGCAGGAGCAGCGAGGAGCACATAGGGCCTGGCAGGAGCAGCGAGGAGCCCATAGGGCCTGGCAGGAGCAGCGAGGAGCACATAGGGCCTGGCAGGAGCAGCGAGGAGCACATAGGGCCTGGCAGGAGCAGCGAGGAGCACATAGGGCCTGGCAGGAGCAGCGAGGAGCACATAGGGCCTGGCAGGAGCACATATAACCTGGCAGGAGAAACAGCTAGTGTGAGTGGGGTGGCTACAGTGGCCCTGAATGTGACTAACTTGAGTGAGTGATTACGCTGGTATGCAAAGAAAAGAGCTCTGAACAGATATGTCTAGAGGGTGCACAGCTGTGGGTAGTGGCCCAGGAGGGTGCAGGGTTGAAATTTTCAGCACTAATTGAAACTTAATGCTCAGCTAAATGTGAGTGTCCCATTTTGGGTTTCTTATGTTAGACGAACACATTCTTGAAGTATGTTACACTACGAGGCGCCATCTTGTTTGTGGTCTGCAGAATCTGAAGAGGTTTTCCCGAACGGTATGAAGAGGAGCAGACTCGTTTTAGGGTTTTCTGGACTTTTGGTTTATTGATATAATCGACGATCTTTAGTGCTGGTTATTTTATGCATATTCTTTTTTTCCACTTCAGTGTTTAATGTACAAATAGTTTACTTTTCCTTTGTATAGCTCCTTATCACCCCCTAGGAAACAGTGCTTTTGGAGAATTGATCTATTTTTTTTTTATTTTTTTTTTAAAGGGTTGAAAATGTGCCTGGCATAGCAGGTTTGACAGTGGCGGTTAATGTGATTTTGTTGAAAGAGTGAGCAATGCCATACTGGTGCAGAGGGAGATCACTACAGATCTACAATTAGTGATTTTGTTCATTTTGAAGAAGAATACTGGCCAGCTTTCACTATGCAAGATAAAACAGCGAGACTTAAAAGGGACATATTATACACTAGATTTTTCTTTGCATACATGTTTTGTAGATCTATTTATATAGCCCATACAGTTTTTTTTTAAATGTATAGTTTTGTTTATTTTTAAATAACATTGCTCTGATTTTCAGACTCCTAACCCAGCCCCAAAGCTTTAGGAGAATACCGTCAGATACCTACTCCAGCTTGCTCCTGTTTGTGTAAAGGGTCTTTTAATATGCAAAGGAAGGAGGAGCTAAACTGGAAGCTTCTAAGTAAGTTTTTAAAAGGTTTTATACTGGATTTTTATATCAGTATCTGTGCATCTTATTCTTTATAGTAGTGTCTATTACATGCAGTTATATGAAAATTAGTGTATACTGTCCCTTTAAAATGTAAAACTAAAGCCAAGTGGATTATTCAACCCAATACAAAGCAAAAGTGAAAGAGGGCACACAATATAAAAACAAACTAACAGAAACATAATTAAATAAAGTGGAAGACGTCACAAAAGTCACAAACAGAAAATCCAGGCACCCAGGAAGAATCGCCACCGGCAGGACTCTGGAACACACCAGCCAACAGTACATTATTCTGCCTAATCAGCACAATATTGTGCATTCCTACAAGTGAGTGGAGTCTTGCCTGCTTTGTTACTCTCACATGACGCTCCTCACCATGAGCGCCTCTGTTTTTCTTTTTTAGAATGATGTGCTGGAGACTTAAAGTTGTAAAATTTTGATTTGGCCTCTCAAAACATGGATTGATAATCTAAGTTATGGTATCTCGTTTTCACCTAATGCCGCTCTTAAATAACATTTTATTAAAGTAGCATTTAAGTGGCATCTTCACCCTACTAGGTTTGGCGGACTGGAAAATCAGCCTTCACAGTTATGCTACAGGGGATGTGGGGAAAGAGGTTCGTATTTACATATGTGGTGGGAATGTGGAAAGATTAGGGAAATCTGGAACAAGACCTCAGCTCTTTTGAGCTCTATATTTCAAACACAAATAGTTTTAACTCCGGAACAGGCCTTGTTGCATTTTCAGGTCCCCCAAATCCCAAGAAGATACAGTAGATTAGTCATGACCATCTGCACAATAGTTAGAGTTAGCCTAGCGCAATTCTGGAAGACTTTACCACCCAGCTTTGCGTACATAAGTGATAAAATAGTATATCATTACAACATGGCTAGCTTGGCAGCCGAGAAGCTGAACACAAAAGAAAAATGTCTTAGACAATGGGAACCCTTTATGTTTCATGAACCTAGGGAAGGAAGAGGGGTGTAGACTCTTCTCGCTATTGGAAGTGGGTGCTTGCTTTGGGGGGTGAGAGCCGGGATCCAGTGGATCCAGTTAATCCAGTTGATTTAGCGAGGTCAGATATGTTGGTGTAGTCAAGATGTTTTGTATATTGCCCTCTAGATTTAAATGTAATACTTTCCTAAGGCATAAGGCAATGATAATATTGACAGTTCTTGAATAATTTATTATTTGACAGCACTTTTTATGTAACACATAACATGCTTTGTGTAGACATAGTATTATCTGTATTTTATTGGATTATTGATCTTTGTTTATAAACTTTGTAAAAATGCAATAAAAACAATTTCAACATAAAGTTGTAACATTTTTAGCGAATACTATCAGACCTGCGAGAGAACTTCATACACCCTGTTCAGTCTCCAATGGTGCAAGAATCATTTTACAAAAAAAACAAAATTTATGCTTACCTGATAAATTTCTTTCTTTCTTTCTTGACACAATGAGTCCATGGATCATCTAATTACTATTGGGAATATCACTCTTGCCCAGCAGGAGGCGGCAAAGAGCACCACAGCAAATCTGTTAAATATCACCTCCCTTCCCTCTAACCCCAGTAATTTGGCCTAAGTAAAAGGAGAGAAAGGAAGCAACAAGGTGCAGAGGTGTCTGAAGTTTATAACATACCAACAACCTGTCTAAAGAACAGGGCGGGCCGTGGACTCATGTCAAGAAAGAAAGAAATTTATCAGGTAAGCATAAATTTTGTTTTCTTTTTAATGACACGATGAGTCCACGGATCATCTAATTACTATTGGGTATCAATACCCAAGCTAGAGTACACAGATGATAAGGGAGGGACAAGACAGGGAACCTAAAACTGAAGGCACCACTGCTTGAAGAACTTTTCTCCCAAAAGCGGCCTCAGCCAAGGCAAAAGTGTCAAATTTATAGAATTTTGAAAAAGTGTGAAGAGAGGACCAAGTTCAGCCTTACAAATCTGTTCCACAGAAGCTTCATTTTTGAATGCCCAAGAAGAGGAAACAGCACTCGTAGAATGAGCCATAACTCTCTCAGGAAGCTGCTGTCCTGCAGTTTCATAGGCAAAGCGAATAATACACTTCAGCCACAAAAAAAGAGAAGTAGCCGTTGCTTTCTGTCCCTTACGTTTCCCAGAGAATACCACAAACAGAGCAGAAGACTGACGAAAATCCTTAGTCGCCTGTAAATAGAATTTTAGTGCACATACCATGTCCAGATTGTGCAGAAGCCGTTCCTTCTGAGAAGAAGGATTAGGACACAAGGAAGGAACAACAATCTCCTGATTAATGTTCCGGTCTGAAACTACTTTATGGAGAAACCCTAATTTGGTACGTAAAACCACCTTATCCGAATGAAAAATAAGGTAAGGAGAATCATACTGTAATGCCTAGAGCTCTGACACTCTACGAGTAGATGAAATAGCAACAAGAAACAAAACTTTCCAAGATAAAAACTTAATATCTAAGGAATGCATAGGCTCAAACGGAGCCCCTTAAAGAACCTTAAGAACTAAATTAAGACTCCAGGGAAGAGTAACTGGTTTGAACACAGGCCTGATCCTGACCAAGGCCTGACAAAACGCTTGCACATCTGGGACGTCCGCCAGACGCTTATGTAACAAAATAGACAAGGCAGATATTTGACCCTTTAGGGAACTTGTTGATAAACCCTTCTCCAAACCTACTTGGAGAAAGGACAGAATTCTAGGAATCCTAACTCTACTCCAAAAGAAGCCCTTGGATTCACACCAATATAGATATTTATGCCATATTTTATGGTAAATCTTTCTAGTCACAGGTTTACGAGCCTGAATCATGGTCTCAATGACCGATTCCGATAATCCACGCTTGGATAAAATTAAGCGTCCAAGCAGTCAGCTTCAGAGAAACGAGATTTGGATGAAGAAAGGGCCCTTGAAGTAGAAGTTCCTTCCTCAACGAAAGTCTCCAAGGTGGAAGAGATGACATGTCAACAAGGTATGCATACCAAATCATGCAAGGCCACGCCGGTGCAATGAGGATCACTGACGCCCTTTCCTGCCTGATTCGATCAATGACCCAAGGTAGAAGAGCGAACTGAGGAAATGGGTATGCGAGACTGAAATTCCAAGGTACCGCCAGAGCGTCAATCAGTACAGCCTGAGGGTCCCTTGACCTCGACCCGTACCTCGGGAGCTTGGCATTCTACCGAGACGCTATGAGATCCAATTCCGGCTGATGCCATTTGAGAATCAGGCTGGAAAACACTTCCGGATGGAGCTCCCACTCCCCCGGGTCAAAAGGTCTGCCTGCTCAGGAAGTCCGCCTCCCAGTTGTCCACTCCTGGAATGTGGATCACCGACAGACAGCAGTTGTTGGTCTCTGCCCACTGAATTGTAAACCCTGGTGTACATATATTTTCTTGAGTAACCCCTCTAACTTCTTATCCATAGGATCCTTAAAGGAACAACTATCCTCTATAGGAATAGTAGTTCTTTTGGCAAGCATGGAAATTGACCCTTCCACTTTGGGTACCGTCTGCCAAGATTCCTTGATAGAATCTGCTATAGAAAACATCTTTTTAAATACAGGGGATGGAGAAAAAGGGATACCTGGTCTCTCCCATTCCTTAGCAATAATCTCAGTAGCTCGATCTGGTACAGGAAAAACTTGCACCATGGAAGGCACATCAAAATATTTGTTTAGCTTACTGGATTTTTTAGGATTGGCAGCGACCATGGTGTCGCTGTTGTCCAGAGTAGCTAAAATCTCCTTGAGTAACAGACGGAGGTGTTCTAGCTTAAACCTGAAGGATACAACTATCAGTAGGAGGAATTACACTGAGTCTGAGATTTCACCCTCAGATGCTACCGAAGTATCCTCCTCCTCAAGCTTCTGGGAGGGGGCATTTGAAATAGAAACAACTGTGTCAGTAACCTCACTCACTGATTGTTTACTTTTCCTCTTGCACTTTCCCTGCAGCATGGGAAAAGCAGACAATGCATCAGAAACCACAGAGGACATGAGAGAAGCGATGTCTTGCAAGGTAACTCCAGGTGGGAGTAGTGGAGGAAGCGCAGGGCACTGGCTGTATGGACGCTAAGTTTTCGGACACTTGAGGAGAAAGCTGCGGCATATATTTAACATTGTCAGAAGGCTCCTGAACAGCATCCGCCCTAGACAATGTTGGCTGACCCCATTTGAGAATCAGGCTGGAAAACACTTCCGGATGGAGCTCCCACTCCCCCGGGTGAAAAGGTCTGCCTGCTCAGGAAGTCCGCCTCCCAGTTATCCACTCCTGGAATGTGGATCACCGACAGACAGCAGTTGTGGGTCTCTGCCTCTGTCATAGCCAAGGAATTCCGAGCTCCTCTCTGATGGTTGATGTAAGCCACTGAGGTTATATTGTCCGACTGGAACCTGATGAACTGGGCCAAAGCAAACTGAGGCCAGGCCAGGAGAGCATTGAAGATCGCTCTCAGTTCCAGAATGTTTATGGTTAGAACAGACTCCGACCGAGTCCATGTTCCCTGAGCCTTTAGAGAGCCCCAGACTGCTCCCCATCCCAGAAGGCTGGCATCTGTTGTCACAATCACCCAAGAGGGTCTGAGAAAGCAGGTTCCCTGGGAGAGATCAAAGAAAAAAAACCTACTGAGAGAATAGGGGGAAGTATACTCTTTCTACACAAAGTATATATTTTTCCACTTAAAATTTAACTTTTACTAGTTATAGTTAAAAAAGGCAGCAGAAATAGAAATTATATCTAGCGTGCCAGGAAAATAGTTAAAAACACAACTCTGTAACTGTGACTTGTATAAAGTACTTCAATGTTGCTGATTTTAGGTTGTTTATCACATATGAGGAGGAGGGGAAAAAAATCAATGATATTAGGAAAATGTAAGAGCCTCTATTTAGGAACTGTGTCCTGTATTGCCCTATATTAGGGTAGATAAGCCACTTTTTTATACTAAATATGCTATAAATCACATCCCCATCCTTCCCACAATATGTCCCAAATGTTACAACAAATGTTACAACAACAAATAAAAATATCAATTTAGTAGATAGTCTGAAATTAACAGAGTGCAGTTAAAATAAATAGGAAGCCCCTTGGGGCTTCTGCTGCCTTTTTTTTTTTTTTTTTTTTTTTTTTTTTTTTAACTATAACTAGTAAAAGTTAAATTTTAAGTGGAAAAATATATACTTTATGTGTAGAAAGAGCATACTTTCCCTATTCTCTCAATAGGGTTTTTTCTTTGATTTAAATGTTGTAATATGCTCTAAGCACACTCCCAGCCAGTTACCTCTTTCTATAATATAGACAACAAGGTCAGCTGGGAGACATTAGCATTTTTGCCTTTTCCAGCAATTCTGGGATCACTTCCCTTTGTAATCCAGTTGTAATCGCGGAGACAGATCCGCGTAATCTCCGTTCCACTGCCTGAGCATGCTTAACTGCAGAGGTCTGATGTGGAAATGGGCGAACGGGATGATGTCCATTGCCGCTACCATCAGCCCGATTACCTCCATGCACTGAGCCACTGATGGCCGAGGAGAGGACTGAAGTGCTAGGCAAGTATCAAAATCTTTGATTTCCTGACTTCTGTCAGAAAAATCTTCATTGGCAAGGAATCTATTATGGTTCCCAAGAAAATTACCCTTGTTTTTGGAACCAAGGAACTCTTTTCCAAATTCACCTTCCATCCGTGAGACTGCAGGAAACATAACAAAATTTCAGTGTGAGATCTTGCTTGTTGAAAGGAAGGCGTCTGAACTAGAATGTCATCCAGAGAAGGTGCCACTGCAATGCGAGCACCACTAGCAAGGATTCCAGAACCTTTGAGAAAATTCTGGGAGCTGTGGCAAGACCGAATGGAAGAGCCATGAACTGAAAGTGTTCGTCTAGAAATGCAAACCTTAGAAACTTGTGATGATCCCTGTGTATGGGAACATGCAGGTACGCATTCCTTTAAATCAACCGTTGTCATAAATTGACCCTCTTGGACCAAAGGAATAATGGAACGGATAGTTTCCATCTTGAAGGACGGCACTCTGAGGAATTTGTTTAGACTCTTGAGATCTAAAATCGGTCTGAAGGTTCCCTCCTTTTTGGGAACCACGAACAGATTGGAATAGAACCCCTGACCCCATTCCTGCATTGGAACAGGAACTATCACTCCCAGGTCGAAGAGGTCCCGAACACAGTGTAAGAACGCTTTTTTTTTTTTTGTCTGGTCTACATATAATCTTGAAAGCAGAAACCTGCCCCTGGGAGGAAGGGCTTTGAACTCTAATTTGTATCCCTGGGACACAATGTCCACCGCCCAGGGATCCTGAACATCTCAAAGCCAAGCCTGAGTGAAGAATGAAAGTCTGCCCCCTACAAGACCCGGTTCCGGATCGGGGCAGACCCTTCATGCTGCTTTTGACTAAATAGCAGGCTTTTTGGATTGTTTTCCCTTGTTTCAAGACTGATTGAGTCTCCAGGAAGGCTTGGACTGCTCCTGCTTGGAGGAGGAAGTGGAAGGATTTCCCTTGAAATTTTGAAAGGAACGAAAATTACTCTGACGTCCCTTTTTGTTTATATCTCTTATCCTGGAGGGAGGAAATGTCCCTTTCCTCCCGTGATGTCAGAAATTATTTCTGTTAACCCCCGCCCAAACAAAGTCTTTCTTTTGTAAGGAATCACCAAAAGTTTAGACTTAGATGACACATCCGCAGACCAAGATTTTAAACCATAAAGCTCTGCGGGCCAGTGTGGCAAAATCGGAAATCTTAGCTCCCAGCTTAATAACCTGAAGGAAAGCATCCGATATAAAGGAGTTGGACAACTTAAGGGTTTTTATCCTATCCTGGATTTCTTCGACGGGAGTGTCTGTCCGAATAGATTCAGACAATGCATCAAACCAGTATGCTGCCGCACTAGTGACAGTAGCAATGCAAACTGCGGGTTGCCATTGTAAACCCTGGTATACATACATTTTCTTGAGTAACCCCTCTAACTTCTTTTCCTTAGGATCCTTAAAGGAACAACTATCCTCTATAGGAATAGTAGTTCTTTTGGCAAGCATGGAAATTGACCCTTCCACTTTGGGTACCGTCTGCCAAGATTCCTTTATAGAATCTGCTATAGAAAACATCTTTTTTAAATACAGGGGATGGAGAAAAAGGGATACCTGGTCTCTCCCATTCCTTAGCAATAATCTCAGTAGCTCGATCTGGTACAGGAAAAACTTCCACCTTGGAAGGTACATAAAAATATTTATTTAGCTTACTGGATTTTTTAGGATTGACAGCGACCATGGTGTTGCTGTCGTCCAGAGTAGCTAAAATCTCCTTGAGTAACAGACGGAGGTGTTCTAGCTTAAACCTGAAGGATACAACTATCAGTAGGAAGAATTACACCGAGTCTGAGATTTCACCCTCAGATGCTACCGAAGTATCCTCCTCCTCAAGCTTCTGGGAGGGGGCATTTGAAATAGCAACAACTGTGTCGGTAACCTCACTCACTGATTGTTTACTTTTCCTCTTGCACTTTCCCTGCAGCATGGGAAAAGCAGACAATGCATCAGAAACCACAGAGGACATGAGAGAAGCGATGTCTTGCAAGGTAACTCCAGGTGGGAGTAGTGGAGGAAGCGCAGGGCACTGGCTGTATGGACGCTAAGTTTTCGGACACTTGAGGAGAAAGCTGCAGTATATATTGAACATTGTCAGAAGGCTCCTGAACAGCATCCGCCCCAGACAATGTTGGCTGTCTATCCCTGAACTGTAAAGTTCTCTCAATACATGAGGAACAGAAAGGGATTGGTGGTTCCACATTAGCATCAAAACATAAAGTACATGTAACGTCTTGCAGGGCCTCTTGGTCCATCTTAATTCACAATTGAGCAAATTAAAATTGGATAAACCTATATCTTAACTTTAAATGTTAAATGTAAGCGTTTTTATTTTGCTCTACAAGAAAAATGTAAAATGTTTACAATAAACAGCAGACAATCTCCACACATCAGTTTTGCTGAGGTGCCTACCTGCCACCGGAGCGTATATTTCACAGATAGTAGACATCCGGACTCAATCTAATACTCTTTAATAACGTATCTGAGGCTGTTCTGCTGCGTCACCATAATGTAGCATAGAAATACTTCTTAACCGCTTGTCACCACTCTCCGTAACACTGGAAATGAAGTGAGAGACAAAAAGAGCATGCAAACATTGCCGTATAGCTAGCGCCGCCCATCGTGGGCGTATCAAAGTAAACCTCCCAGTCGGCAAATGACTTGTAAAATAAAGCCGTCGGGAGTTGTGAAAACGCACATGAGCCACATCTCCTCGTCCCCAGTGCCTGCCATTACTGCCCTTATAACGTAATTCTCTACTCCCAAGGATAATGTCATCTTTTGTGTCCATTATTATAAATAAAGTGCCAATTTTCCTGTGTCCCCAGAAAAATAAACTTAACACTTACCTTTAGAAATCTGCCCAGCAGTAAGGCAGTTCACTAGGTTTGAGAGGTCCTCTCCCTCACATGGACCTGTGGAAAAGAAGATAAAGTCTGAGTAATCTTACTCAGGCTTTCAGTATTAGGGCAGCATTAAATATATGGGAAGTGCACTGAGAATTATATCCCACAAGTTCCCATTGCTTGAAAGCCACCACTGCTCTACTGAAGAGACTGATATGGCCTATGGCTACACCCTAGCAGAACAAACAACACAAGCTTGTGTTGCAAAAAAAAACACAAAAAAAAACACACTTGATTGAAGAATCTTTTCAAACACCTAACTTTACCACTTCTTTGATCTAACGTAGGCAAAAAGAATGACTGGGGTTAGAGGGAAGGGGAACTGATATTTAACAGCTTTGCTGTGGTGCTCTTTGCCTCCTCCTGCTGGGCAGGAGTGATATTCTCAATAGTAATTAGATGATCCGTGGACTCATTGTGTCGTCAGAAAGTACATTTTGAAATTTGTAATTTTTGGTACAATTTTAACTTTGAATTTTAAAATTATATTTGTATATTAAATAAGATTTTTTTCCTGTAAATGTAATGTAAACTTGCATTTTGTTTTATACTTTTAATACAAATTTCATAGCATTTTAATGCGTACTTTATGATTTTACACATTGAACTTTCAATGTTTTTTTTTTAAAGTGCTTATTTTATTGAGCACTGTACTGTAATGTATGCGTTTTCAAACAGAAATGTAGGTTACACCCCTTAGCCAGATACACAGTTCACAAGCGGACACTCAAGTCAAAATAAACTTTTATGATTCAGATAGAGCAGCAGTTTTAAGATCCTTTCAAATTTACTTCCATTATAAAATGTTGCAGTGTCTTTTTATATTCACACTTTCTGGGGAACAAGATCCTACTGAGCATGTGTACAAGCTCACAGCTCATATTTGTATACTAGTCTGTGATTGGATGATGTCTGTCACATGATACAGGGGGCCGGAAAATGGGAGAAAAAACAAAATTTATGCTTACCTGATAAATTCATTTCTCCTGTAGTGTGGTCAGTCCACGGGTCATCATTACTTCTGGGATATTATCTCCTCCCCTACAGGAAGTGCAAGAGGATTCACCCAGCAGAGCTGCTATATAGCTCCTCCCCTCTACGTCACCTCCAGTCATTCGACCAAAGGACCAACGAGAAAGGAGAAGCCCAAGGGTGTAGTGGTGACTGGAGTATAATCCAAAAAAAAAATTCTTAGCCTGCCATAAAAAACAGGGCGGGCCGTGGACTGACCACACTACAGGAGAAATGAATTTATCAGGTAAGCATAAATTTTGTTTTCTCCTGTTAAGTGTGGTCAGTCCACGGGTCATTATTACTTCTGGGATACCAATACCAAAGCAAAAGTACACGGATGACGGGAGGGACAGGCAGGCTCTTTATACGGAGGGAACCACTGCCTGAAGAACCTTTCTCCCAAAAACAGCCTCCGAAGAAGCAAAAGTGTCAAATTTGTAAAATTTGGAAAAAGTATGAAGAGAAGACCAAGTTGCAGCCTTGCAAATCTGTTCAACAGAAGCCTCATTCTTAAAGGCCCAAGTGGAAGCCACAGCTCTAGTAGAATGAGCTGTAATTCTTTCAGGAGGCTGCTGTCCAGCAGTCTCATAGGCTAATCGTATTATGCTACGAAGCCAAAAAGAGAGAGAGGTAGCCAAAGCTTTTTGACCTCTCCTCTGACCAGAATAAACGACAAACAGGGAAGACGTTTGACGAAAATCCTTAGTTGCCTGTAGATAAAATTTCAGGGCACGGACTACATCTAGATTGTGTAGCAGACGTTCCTTCTTCGAGGAAGGATTAGGACACAAAGATGGAACAACAATCTCTTGATTGATATTCCTGTTAGTGACCACCTTAGGTAGGAACCCAGGTTTAGTACGCAGAACTACCTTGTCTGAATGAAAAATCAGATAAGGAGAATCACAATGTAAGGCAGATAACTCAGAAACTCTTCGAGCCGAGGAAATAGCCATTAAAAACAGAACTTTCCAAGATAACAACTTGATATCAATGGAATGAAGGGGTTCAAACGGAACACCCTGTAAAACATTAAGAACTAAGTTCAAACTCCATGGCGGAGCAACAGTTTTAAACACAGGCTTGATCCTAGCTAAAGCCTGACAAAAAGCTTGAACGTCCGGAACTTCTGACAGACGTTTGTGTAAAAGAATGGACAGAGCTGAAATCTGTCCCTTTAAAGAACTAGCGGATAACCCCTTTTCTAAACCTTCTTGTAGAAAAGACAATATCCTTGGAATCCTAACCTTACTCCATGAGTAACTCTTGGATTCGCACCAATATAAGTATTTACGCCATATTTTATGGTAAATCCTTCTGGTAACAGGCTTCCTAGCCTGTATTAAGGTATCAATAACTGGCTCAGAAAACCCACGTTTTGATAAAATCAAGCGTTCAATTTCCAAGCAGTCAGCTTCAGAGAAGTTAGATTTTGATGTTTGAATGGACCCTGGATCAGAAGGTCCTGTTTCAGAGGTAGAGACCAAGGTGGACAGGATGACATGTCCACTAGATCTGCATACCAAGTCCTGCGTGGCCATGCAGGTGCTATTAGAATCACTGATGCTCTCTCCTGTTTGATTCTGGCAATCAATCGAGGAAGCATCGGGAAGGGTGGAAACACATAAGCCATCCCGAAGGTCCAAGGTGCTGTCAAAGCATCTATCAGAACCGCTCCCGGATCCCTGGATCTGGACCCGTAGCGAGGAAGCTTGGCGTTCTGACGAGACGCCATGAGATCTATCTCTGGTTTGCCCCAACGTCGAAGTATCTGGGCAAAGACCTCCGGATGAAGTTCCCACTCCCCCGGATGAAAAGTCTGACGACTTAAGAAATCCGCCTCCCAGTTCTCCACTCCCGGGATGTGGATTGCAGACAGGTGGCAAGAGTGAGACTCTGCCCAGCGAATTATCTTTGATACTTCCATCATTGCTAGGGAGCTTCTTGTCCCTCCCTGATGGTTGATGTAAGCTACAGTCGTGATGTTGTCCGACTGAAACCTGATTAACCCCCGAGTTGTTAACTGGGGCCAAGCCAGAAGGGCATTGAGAACTGCTCTCAATTCCAGAATGTTTATTGGAAGGAGACTCTCCTCCTGATTCCATAGTCCCTGAGCCTTCAGAGAATTCCAGACAGCGCCCCAACCTAGTAGGCTGGCGTCTGTTGTTACAATTGTCCAGTCTGGCCTGCTGAATGGCATCCCCCTGGACAGGTGTGGCCGATAAAGCCACCATAGAAGAGAATTTCTGGTCTCTTGATTCAGATTCAGAGTGGGGGACAAATCTGAGTAATCCCCATTCCACTGACTTAGCATGCACAATTGCAGCGGTTTGAGATGTAGGCGTGCAAAAGGTACCATGTCCATTGCCGCTACCATTAAGCCGATCACCTCCATGCATTGAGCTACTGACGGGTGTTGAATGGAATGAAGGACACGGCATGCATTTTGAAGCTTTGTTAACCTGTCTTCTGTCAGGTAAATCTTCATTTCTACAGAATCTATCAGAGTCCCCAAGAAGGGAACTCTTGTGAGTGGAAAGAGAGAACTCTTCTTTTCGTTCACCTTCCATCCATGTGACCTTAGAAATGCCAGTACGAACTCTGTATGAGACTTGGCAGTTTGAAAGCTTGAAGCTTGTATCAGAATGTCGTCTAGGTACGGAGCTACCGAAATTCCTCGCGGTCTTAGTACCGCCAGAAGAGTACCCAGAACCTTTGTGAAGATTCTTGGAGCCGTAGCCAATCCGAATGGAAGAGCTACAAACTGGTAATGCCTGTCTAGAAAGGCAAACCTTAGATACCGGTAATGATTTCTGTGAATCGGTATGTGAAGGTAAGCATCCTTTAAATCCACTGTGGTCATGTACTGACCCTCTTGGATCATGGGCAAAATTGTTCGAATAGTTTCCATCTTGAACGATGGAACTCTTAGGAATTTGTTTAGGATCTTTAAATCCAAGATTGGCCTGAAAGGTCCCTCTTTTTTGGGAACTACAAACAGATTTGAGTAAAACCCTTGTCCTTGTTCCAACCGCGGAACTGGATGGATCACTCCCATTAATAAAAGATCTTGTACGCAGCGTAGGAACGCTTCTTTCTTTATTTGGTTTGTTGACAACCTTGACAGATGAAATCTCCCTCTTGGGGGAGAAGATTTGAAGTCCAGAAGGTATCCCTGAGATATGATCTCTAACGCCCAGGGATCCTGAACATCTCTTGCCCAAGCCTGGGCGAAGAGAGAAAGTCTGCCCCTTACTAGATCCGGTCCCGGATCGGGGGCCCTCGATTCATGCTGTCTTAGGGGCAGCAGCAGGTTTCCTGGCCTGCTTGCCCTTGTTCCAGGATTGGTTAGGTTTCCAGCCTTGTCTGTAGCGAGCAACAGCTCCTTCCTGTTTTGGTGCAGAGGAAGTTGATGCTGTTCCTGCTTTGAAATTACGAAAGGAACGAAAATTAGACTGTCTAGCCCTAGGTTTGGCTTTGTCCTGAGGCAGGGCATGGCCTTTACCTCCTGTAATGTCAGCGATAATCTCTTTCAACCCGGGCCCGAATAAGGTCTGCCCTTTGAAAGGTATATTAAGCAATTTAGATTTAGAAGTAACATCAGCTGACCAGGATTTTAGCCACAGTGCTCTGCGTGCCTGAATGGCAAATCCGGAATTCTTAGCCGTAAGTTTAGTTAAATGTACTACGGCATCTGAAATAAATGAGTTAGCTAACTTAAGGGCTTTAAGTTTGAGTGTAATCTCATCTAGTGTAGATGATTCAAGTGTCTCTTCCAGAGACTCAAACCAAAATGCTGCTGCAGCCGTGACAGGCGCAATACATGCAAGAGGTTGCAATATAAAACCTTGTTGAACAAACATTTTCTTAAGGTAACCCTCTAATTTTTTTATCCATTGGATCTGAAAAAGCACAGCTATCCTCCACCGGGATAGTGGTACGCTTAGCTAAAGTAGAAACTGCTCCCTCCACCTTAGGGACCGTCTGTCATAAGTCCCGTGTGGTGGCGTCTATTGGAAACATTTTTCTAAATATCGGAGGAGGTGAGAACGGCACACCGGGCCTATCCCACTCCTTAGTAACAATTTCAGTAAGTCTCTTAGGTATAGGAAAAACATCAGTACTCGCCGGTACCGCAAAATATTTATCCAACCTACACATTTTCTCTGGTATTGCAACTGTGTTACAATCATTCAGAGCCGCTAACACCTCCCCTAGTAATACACGGAGGTTTTCCAGCTTAAATTTAAAATTTGAAATATCTGAATCCAGTCTGTTTGGATCAGAACCGTCACCCACAGAATGAAGTTCTCCGTCCTCATGTTCTGCCACCTGTGACGCAGTGTCTGACATGGCCCTAATATTATCAGCGCACTCTGTTCTCACCCCAGAGTGATCGCGCTTGCCTCTAAGTTCTGGTAATTTAGCCAAAACTTCAGTCATAACAGTAGCCATATCCTGTAATGTGATTTGAAATGGCCGCCCAGATGTGCTCGGCGCTACAATATCACGCACCTCCCGAGCGGGAGATGCAGGTACTGACACGTGAGGCGAGTTAGTCGGCATAACTCTCCCCTCGTTGTTAGGTGAAATATGTTCAGTTTGTACAGATTGACTTTTATTTAAAGTAACATCAATACAATTAGTACATAAATTTCTATTGGGCTCCACTTTGGCATTAGCACATATAGCACATGTATCTTCCTCTGAATCAGACATGTTTAACACACTAGCAATAAACTAGCAACTTGGAAATGCTTTTCAAGTAATTTACAATAATATGAAAACGAACTGTGCCTATAAGAAGCACAGAAAAAATTATGACAGTTGAAAATAAATAAGTTATAGCATCAAATCTTTGTAAGAAATATACAATTTTAGCAAAGGATTGTTCCCATTAGCAAAGGATAACTAACCCTGGCAGCAGAAAAAATACACAAATAAACGTTTTTATCACAGTCAACTACAATCTTCACAGCTCTGCTGTGAATGATTACCTCCCTCAAAAAAAGCTTTGGAGATCCCTGAGTTCTGTAGAGATGAACCGGATCATGCAGGAAGAAAATGAACCTCTGACTGAGTTTTTTGATGCATAGTAATAGCGCCAAAAATGGCCCCTCCCCCTCACACATAACAGTGAGAGAGATCAGTAAACTGCTTAAATTTAAACAAAACTATTGCGAAGTGGAAAAAATAGTGCCCAAAACATTTTTTCACCCAGTACCTCAGAGAAATAAACGATTTTACATGCCAGCAAAAAAACGTTTAACCTCAATAAATTAATTGTTATTTAAAACCTATTGCAAGTCCCTGCAAATTAGGTTAAGTCTATGCATACAGTATAAATCCAGTGAAGTACCATTCCCCAGAATACTGAAGTGTAAAATATACATACATGACAGCCTGATACCAGCTACATCTACTGCATTTAAGGCTGAGTTTACATTATAACGGTATGGCAGGATTTTCTCATCAATTCCATGTCAGAAAATAATAAGCTGCTACATACCTCTTTGCAGATTAATATGCCCGCTGTCCTCTGATCTGAAGTTTACCTCTCCTCAGATGGCCGAGAAACAGCAATATGATCTTAACTACTCCGGCTAAAATCATAGAAAAAACTCAGGTAGATTCTTCTTCAAATTCTACCAGAGAATGAATAACACACTCCGGTGCTATTATAAAATAACAAACTTTTGATTGAAGGTAATAAACTAATTAAAATCACCACAGTCCTCTCACACATCCTATCTATTCGTTGGGTGCAAGAGAATGACTGGGGGTGACGTAGAGGGGAGGAGCTATATAGCAGCTCTGCTGGGTGAATCCTCTTGCACTTCCTGTAGGGGAGGAGATAATATCCCAGAAGTAATGATGACCCGTGGACTGACCACACTTAACAGGAGAAAAATAATTTGTCAGAAAAAAAAATCTATTGCTTATTTGAAACTCGGAGTAGGTGTGAAATAATTGTATTTTTATTATGCACTTGTTAATTATGGAATTCTACTGTATTGAGTGGTCCTTTAAATAATTTGTCCTTATGTGGGGAAGAAGAGTTTGACTGCTCTGGTACAAGTGAGTCCAGAGATGGAAGTAAATTGTATAGCAGCAAATTGTGCAGAAAATAAGATTATGTATACATATATATTGCACTTAATCAATAAAATAGTTTGTACCATCAGAAAGAATCATTCCAGCTTCCAACGGTTCATCTGCAAACGTTTTGTAGCTGATGCCGCACGGCCCCTCATGAACATTCAGGAAGGATCCGACCCCATGTCCAGTCCCATGTAAGTAATCCAGACCAGACTCCCACAATGCTGAGCGAGCAAAGGAGTCAAGGAGGTGCCCTGCAGGAACCAATGGCACAGCAATACATCAGTTTCAGGTCACTAACTGGCACAGTCTAACAGATGATCTAGCGATACATCTCCAACAAGAGTATGAAATATTACATTTATAAACAGAACTAATGCAAGAAATAAAAGAGCTTGTCATGGAATCTTTCATATATGCTTTTCAAATAAATATATACAGTATATTGTTTAGTTTCCTTTTGGTTAAAGCTATTTGGTTCTTAGTAATATTATTATCATCATGATTAATCAAATGTATTAATAAAGTGCCACCATATTCTATTGCCACAAGTAACTTGTAATTTAACTTCTATATATGATCAGGGTTTAGCAGGTAGTGCCCCTTGTACTGACAATATGAGGATAACACAGACATGAATACTCAGTAAGGAAACTGATTTATGGCTATACACATTCACAGTGGTTTCTACATATAAGTAATACACATATTAGTGATTAATAATGATAATAAAAAACATAAACCTTTGGTTCCGTTGGGGAAGACGGCAGCGCTCACAGAGATGTGTCCTTTTAAAACATACGTGAAGCATTCCTAAAAAAAAAAAAAGAATAATTACAAGATACACATTAGCAGATCTGTCTGAGTACACGGATGGAAGATTTACTAGAGTGAGTATATAGCAGGCCGAGTCTCTGAAGAAAAGAGGGTTCCTGGAAGTAAGCGGTGACTGTAAGGTACTTTAGTAATAGAGTGATTGAGTAAGGCAGTGACTATGTAAGGGAGTGGGAATAAGGGAGTGACTGTGTAAGAGACTGGGAGTAAGGGAGTGACTGTATAAGAGACTGGGAGTAAGGGAGTGACTGTATAACAGACAGGGATTAAGGGAGTGACTGTGTAAGAGACTGGGAGTAAGGGAGTGACTGTATAAGAGACTGGGAGTAAGGGAGTGACTGTATAACAGACAGGGATTAAGGGAGTGACTGTGTAAGAGACTGGGAGCAACTCTGTAAGGGACAAGGAGCAACCGTGTAACAGACTGGGAGCAACGGTGTAACGGACTGGGAGCAAGGGAGTGACATTGTAAGGAACTAGGAGTAAAGAAGTGACTGAGTAACGGACTGGGAGTAAAGCAGTGACTGTGTAACGGACTGGGAGTAAGGGTGAAAGTGTATGGGACAGCGAGTAAGGGAGTGAGTGTAAACTTTAAAATTACTGTGATTCCTCAAAGTACAGACTTCAATATTTTTGACTGTAGTTACATCTAGTTTTGTATATATTATTTGTTCTCAATCCTAACAGAGGTCTTAGTAGTGCCGCTATGCTGAAGAAAAAGGTGATTTACACAAAGCCCCATTCGTTTCTCAGAGGAGCAACTTATAATGAACTGAGGTTCAGTCCCTTATCTTCCAGCATCTAGTGGGGACTGCATGTCTAAGCTACATGTGTACACCAGTGTTTATTACTGCATATAGGCCATAAGATAGTGACAGGCTGTATGTGTCATATGGTGCAAGACAATGAATGTCTAAGCAGGATAAATATAATGAAGTGGGCATAAGCAGATAAAGTGAAGATTTAAAAGTGCACAGAATTGTATGTGTGAGTGCTAGGTCGTATCAGTGACCATAAGCAGATAAAGTGAACATTTGAGTGTGCACAGAATTGTGTGTGTGAGTGCTAGGTCGTATCAGTGACCATAAGCAGATAAAGTGAACATTTGAGTGTGCACAGAATTGTGTGTGTGAGTGCTAGGTCGCATAAGTGACCATAAGCAGATAAAGTGAACAGTTGAGTGTGCACAGAATTGTATGTGTGAGTGCTAGGTCGTATCAGTGACCATAAGCAGATAAAGTGAACATTTGAGTGTGCACAGAATTGTATGTGTGAGTGCTAGGTCGTATCAGTGACCATAAGCAGATAAAGTGAACATTTGAGTGTGCACAGAATTGTATGTGTGAGTGCTAGGACGTTTGTGTGACCATAAGCAGATAAAGTGAACATTTGAGTGTGCACAGAATTGTATGTGTGAGTGCTAGGTCGTATCAGTGACCATAAGCAGATAAAGTGAACATTTGAGTGTGCACAGAATTGTATGTGTGAGTGCTAGGTCGTATCAGTGACCATAAGCAGATAAAGTGAACATTTGAGTGTGCACAGAATTGTAGGTGTGAGTGCTAGGTCATATCAGTGACCATAAGCAGATAAAGTGAACATTTGAGTGTGCACAGAATTGTGTGTGTGAGTGCTAGGTCGTATAAGTGACCATAAGCAGATAAAGTGAACATTTGAGTGTGCACAGAATTGTGTGTGTGAGTGCTAGGTCGTATAAGTGACCATAAGCAGATAAAGTGAACAGTTGAGTGTGCACAGAATTGTGTGTGTGAGTGCTAGGTCGTATCAGTGACCATAAGCAGATAAAGTGAACAGTTGAGTGTGCACAGAATTGTGTGTGTGAGTGCTAGGTCGTATAAGTGACCATAAGCAGATAAAGTGAACAGTTGAGTGTGCACAGAATTGTATGTGTGAGTGCTAGGTCGTATCAGTGACCATAAGCATATAAAGTGAACATTTGAGTGTGCACAGAATTGTATGTGTGAGTGCTAGGTCGTATCAGTGACCATAAGCAGATAAAGTGAACATTTGAGTGTGCACAGAATTGTATGTGTGAGTGCTAGGTCGTATCAGTGACCATAAGCAGATAAAGTGAACATTTGAGTGTGCACAGAATTGTGTGTGTGTGTGAGTGCTAGGACATTTCCGTGACCATAAGCAGATAAAGTGAACAGTTGAGTGTGCACAGAATTGTGTGTGTGAGTGCTAGGTCGTATCAGTGACCATAAGCAGATAAAGTGAACAGTTGAGTGTGCACAGAATTGTGTGTGTGAGTGCTAGGTCGTATAAGTGACCATAAGCAGATAAAGTGCGTGTAGCTAAATGAGACTTAGGATGTTGGGGAGTGAATGTTTGTAAGCTAGTGTTAATGTGAGGCTCATCATATGGGTGTGTAAGAGTTTGTGCACAAAATGGAGAATCCTGTGTGGAGTTTCACAGGTACCTTTTGATAGTCAGTCGGCGTTCCAAAATGCACAGTTCTGGTCACATCAGTAGTACCGTCCCTTACAGAAAGATACAGACAGTGACTCATTTAGTAATATTTCTGTTTTACAAATAAGTAGAAACCATTTTCAAATGCAAGTAATCAGGCAGCGAAAAGTCTATAGTAATCTGATTTTTTTTTTTTTAAGGGAAAAAATAGATCTATTATATCAAACAAAATGGAAGCAGAAGTTGTTTCAATTTAAGTGGAATCTAGTGAGCAGTATCAGCTGTGTACTTCCTCTTAATACCCACTGGCTAATAAGGACAAGGGTCTAGAGGGACAGGACAAGGGTCTAGAGGGACAGGACAAGGGTCTAGAGGGACAGGACAAGGGTCTACAAGGGTCTAGAGGGACAGGACAAGGGTCTAGAGGGACAGGACAAGGGTCTAGAGGGACAGGACAAGGGTCTAGAGGGACAGGACAAGGGTCTAGAGGGACAGGACAAGGGTCTAGAGGGACAGGACAAGGGTCTACAAGGGTCTAGAGGGACAGGACAAGGGTCTAGAGGGCCAGGACAAGGGTCTAGAGGGACAGGACAAGGGTCTAGAGGGACAGGACAAGGGTCTAGAGGGCCAGGACAAGGGTCTAGAGGGCCAGGACAAGGGTCTAGAGGGCCAGGACAAGGGTCTAGAGGGCCAGGACAAGGGTCTAGAGGGCCAGGACAAGGGTCTAGAGGGCCAGGACAAGGGTCTAGAGGGCCAGGACAAGGGTCTAGAGGGCCAGGACAAGGGTCTAGAGGGCCAGGACAAGGGTCTAGAGGGCCAGGACAAGGGTCTAGAGGGCCAGGACAAGGGTCTAGAGGGCCAGGACAAGGGTCTAGAGGGCCAGGACAAGGGTCTAGAGGGCCAGGACAAGGGTCTAGAGGGACAGGACAAGGGTCTAGAGGGACAGGACAAGGGTCTAGAGGGACAGGACAAGGGTCTAGAGGGACAGGACAAGGGTCTAGAGCAGAGCTTTCCAAACTTTTCATGTCGGTGACACACTTTTTAGACCTACATCATTTTGTGACACAGTAATTCAGTTGTACTAGCAAACAGGAGGTTACACTAACTTGTTTTAAGAGATACGGACACATACATAAATGATATAATAACAAATGTATTTACAAGTAACAGTATGTGCAAGAATTAAAAAAAGTTTAATAACACCAATAGCTACTTACTATTTTAAAGGGATGTATGAGGTTAATGGGATGAACACAATTTCTGAATATTTGGTGGAATATTAGATAAAGACACTTGCATTTCATCATGAAGCATTTTTAAGCTTCCCCCTTCCTATCCATATATCAAGAGCAGGAGCAGCAATGCACTACTGGGAGCTAGCTGCAAAAAAAAACCCCACTGACTTCTGACTCAACTCAGCGTTTAAGCTGCCGCCCTTAGAGCTCTGCGAGTCTGAGTGACTACTGCCCGCGCTGCAAACACACTGCTGTCCCACTCACTGACTACACATGCAGTCACGAGCCAATTAAGAAGACTACACGTGCAGTCAGGAGCCAATGTGCCGCCAAAGCTGCCAATGGGAATAGTTTCAGTTCCCACTGAGCTGTGCCAATAGGTTAAGATGATCTGTGACCCCCTAGGTATCAATCACGTGTCAACCATGTGATATACGTAGCAGGCAGGCGGGATGTCAGAAACCAAAAAAAATATAAATTTAAAAATTAAATTTAAAAAAAATTTGTGCTGAAGCAGGGAAACACCTACACACTGCTGCCGACACACAGTTTGGAAAGCACTGGTCTAGAGGGACAGGACAAGGGTCTAGAGGGACAGGACAAGGGTCTACAAGGATCTAGAGGGACAGGACAAGGATCTAGAGGGACAGGACAAGGGTCTAGAGGGACAGGACAATAGAGTGACAGGACAATAGAGTGACATGCCATGAAAAACAAAAGAACAAAGCCATATATTATGAAACCTGCTCTATTATAAATGTATCAATGAACACATAACTAATGCCATTTGGGTTAGCTATAATGAATACAAATGTAACCATTTGTGGCCTTCAAGCAAACATCCTTTACACAAAGCCATATGTCACAATCGCGCACACTGCTGGGTAGTAATTATCTTACTTGTATTGCGCACCAGAGTCCAGGAGGAAGATCTCATTAACCGACAACGTCCTGTTTGTTTCAGGAACAGGTCTGGAACAAATAGCAACAGCACAGGTGAGAACCAAAAGACCTAGTCTACCCAGATATGCCTGTGAAGTGCACGTTTAATAACTCGTAGGAATAAATCCCTTACAGAGACAAGAAACTCAAATATTTTACAATTCAGATAGAACATGCAAATTACTTCTATTATCAAATGTGCTTTGTTCATGTGGTATGGTTTGCTGAAGTGCATATCTAGGGAGGTACAGTGCACGTGTCTGAATCACTGTATTGTATCTATTGTTCTTGCATATGTATAATATTGTTAGAAGCATTTTTACAAAACTGCTGCCATATAGTGCTCCAGACACATGCATGCTCCTGAGTCCACCTACCTTCTTTTCAACAAAGAGCACCAAGAGAACAAACAATTTGATAACAACAATCTGAATAATGGCAGAAAAATCGGTTTCATGTCCCTTTAATACACTTGCCGCTTTCATTGCTTCCCTTCTCTCTATTCTCTCCTCTAAGCTATAGATTACGTACGGTGCATTGTGTAGACCACGTGCCGCCTTCTGGCGGTCTCTAGTTTATTTATATCCATCTGTTCGCCAGATCTACACAAAGTGCACAACATAACTACTGATCTATAATCGGCACATGAACCGTGTTGGCTGCCGATACCTCACAATTATCCCCTCCTGCTGCACAAACTTCTAATAATCTGATGTAATAACTCCCAGATCGCTTCTTCTTTTGCTACCAATAGTAAAGTGCAACTGAGTCTATAATTAACCTTATGGTGAATCCTCAATACATAATATTACACTCACTCATTTGTCCAATTCATCATTTTTAAAGGGATATTAACCAGTGCTCATTTGGTAAAAACAAATATGTTAAACCAAAGTAAATATAAAAAACAAAAACACACTGTAAAAGGCAGCAAATAACTTACTTGTTTTCTTGCAAAATTAGCACTTAGAAATTCTCAGCATCTGCCCTCATTGTTTTAAGACCAGAGAATTTTCAAACCCTAAATTTTACTCTGTCAGTTGTGGGCATGAGCACATTTGACTCTGTGTTATCTAGCTTATTCACATAGCCTAGAAGTTTTAGGACATCAGGCTAAGATAAAACTTCCTGCAGAGGCTCCTCCACCTTGTAGGGCTGTGACAGGAAGCACAAATGTAGTGTAAAAAATAAATAAAAGGTAAATACACTTAAATAAATTAATACATATTTCAATGCTTTCTACTAAAGGGACATTAAACACTAAATAAATGCTAGATAGAATGAAGCATTCAAAGAAAAGATTAGTCTGAGATTAACATGTAGATGTATTTTTAAAGTGTCATTAGCCGTTTAAATATTGACAAAATTAGTGTAGAGTTTTAGTGTCTATAAAACAATGGGAGCTGCCATGTTGTAACTTAGGTTACCTTCTCTGCTGTGACCAATTAGGAACGGTTATAAATAGGTCACTAGAGTGTGCAGCCAATGGCTGTGTGGAATATAACAGTGTTCAGCATTTACATTTCTAACAGGAACTGAAAAGCTCACAATTTCAGAATGGAATTACAGGAAAAGGGGACAAAATAAATAATGTAATAATAAAGTATATTGAAGAGTTTTTTTATATACACAATGCATCTTTTTTTCTTACAATTTAAAAGTGTTTAATATCCCTTTAAGTATAAGCAACTGCTTAGTGTTTTGTTTTATTACAACAATGAAAATGACTGTTTAACATCCCTTTAATATCTCTACTGATTTCCGGCATATTAACTGTGTAACACGTGTTGTATTGTCTAGAAAACACACGTTCCCTTTGAGCTCACTACCAATAGAGTTGAAGATATGTTATACTTTTTATAGTCAGAAGGAAACAAGGAAGAAGCCATAAGTAGGAAAACAGAGACATTGGGAGTTTAGAAAACCTGAATATTCACATACTTGTAGTGGATGATGGCACCGTTAGGTCCTGTACTGGAAATTGTAGCAAAACTGAGTTCTACGAAATCCTCCTGCTGGCTGAAAAACACGAATGAGCAGAATAATGAATTCTGTATCTGTGCTCTTTACAAACAAATAATTCAAGTACTGTTATAAAGTTAGCACTCAGGTAGACCCAAGTATGCAGGTACGTCTCGTCCAACCCAGAAGAACCATGACTGCTATAGCTGATTTTACTTAAGTATAAGCTATAGAAAAGCTGTGTAAACACATCCAGCAGAAGAAATTACACTCCCAGTGGGAGGTAGGAGAGATAAGCAATAAAATGTTAATTTTCAATTGTTCTCTTTAAGTAGTGGGCTTTGGTATACAGATAGAGATAATATAAAGAAATGTGTGTGTATAGAAAGTGATAAAATGAGATCTGATTTTCCTGCAAGCTCAACCTAATTTATTGGGTTGTGAATTCAAAGAACAAAATCAGCTATTTTATATACAAAAATAAACCTAAATAAGCAATTACTCATACATTAAATACTCTGCAGCTGGTATAACAAGTAATTGGAAACAGATTAAGGGAAAACTATTTTACAGTACGCTATCCCTTTAAATGCAATGTCTGCTTGTGTGTAATTAATCTTCATGTATCAGTCCCTTTCTGAATAAGGAAAAAAAGGAAAAGCAACAGGATTGTCGGATTTTCAACTTCCAGTTCAGATAAATTTGTAATGAAACTTCACCTGCGAAACTCTTCAGCCTTATCAGAAGCGGAGATTTCTGTGACTGTATCTTTAACAATCTAAAGACAAAAATGAACAATTTACTTACACACGTGTCAGAGAAACATTCCATTCAATAGTACTCACACTAGCGAGGGTAACACTCAGCCTCACAACTACCTAATTACATGTACAATAAGGCTGCATTGTACATTAAAATGCACCAAACTCATCAAACTCCCTAAGACCAGAGGACGATGACAGATTTGTAGGGTCTATCACTAGTGACAATAGCAGGATGTGGACACATTTGCAGGTTACTTCCCTAGAGAATCTGGGACCCTGCTCTTACTTCCATCTCAGCCTGTACAACTTATGAAACGACCCTCCCCTATAAGGTCTACAAACAGGATGTAGCCGAGCTCCGCGCTGGTTCCAGTGATGGTTCCGTTATCACTGAGGAACTGGAGAGTTTGTTGGATCAGTCAGGGAAAGCATATGATGCTGTGAAGCTCTCTGGTCTGGTGAGATTATCTAACCTCGTCAGTACTGTGAGGTCTTACCATTTGAGACAGGCAAATATCAGTTTGCGAGACGTTTATCTCACTATGCAGGATTTGGATGTGAAGGAGAGACATTGTCATTTTTGCACGATTTCTGCCCATGATGGCGAGTTTTATAATCATCAAGTCAGAAAGGGAATTACTCAAAAAAGCTAAAAGTACAAAACTAAACTTTAATGGTTCCGATAGAAAATTGCCTTTAAATTTACTTCTAATTATGAAAATCACTTCAGTCTTTTTGTACTCTTTGTAGAAA
Organism: Bombina bombina; assembly: GCF_027579735.1. Classification (NCBI taxonomy): domain Eukaryota; kingdom Metazoa; phylum Chordata; class Amphibia; order Anura; family Bombinatoridae; genus Bombina; species Bombina bombina. The sequence goes on from NC_069507.1 coordinate 254,847,294, forward strand.
AGCATACCTAGGTAGGCTCGGGAGAAAACTACAGGGAGCTAGCTGGTGATTGGTGGCTACACACATGCCTCTTGTCAATGGTTCACTAGCTAGCTTCCAGTAGTGAATTGCTGCTCTGGAGATGACTTCAGCTATGTGTTTAACCGCTTTGCAGGGATTAAACACATAGTTTTGTACAAGCAACAGTGCAATAATAAAGTGATCTACACAACACAGAATTGTCTTTTTGCACTTTTAAGGTAGACAGAAAATGATCTGATCGTACAAGACGGAAACTAAACACAGTTAAAAGG